>NC_143551.1:99382500-99527500 GCF_054136105.1 Typopeltis vanoorti | reverse complement strand
TTTAGGAACAGGAGAAGAGGGGAGGAAGTGTCACAGGTTAGAGCCACTCGATTGACAAATGAAAATAGATAAAGGGTGGTAGAAATTTTGTACACTGGTAAAAGGAATATTGTTTTTAATGATAGAAAAAAGTCAGACGTGGGCACGGTCTTGGTTTTAAAGATGAATAGCGAGACGCAGAGAGAGAGATTTAGAAGTACGAATGGTTACGTCATGTTAATAACATCCTGGTACATGAAATACATATTTCGAATATTACAGAGATTAAAAAAAATTTAATAAAAATAAAAATGAAAGTAAAGATAGAATCACAGAGCACATTCAGGAATTAGTACTACTTAGCGAAGTGGTCAAAAATAAGCGCTATACTTGACGTTTCGGATATGCGTTTCGGCCATAAATAAAATACAATAAATTAAACACACACAAATGTTTAGTTTATTGTATACACGACTGATATTGTTATCAATAAACAACAGGGCAGCCTTGATGGATTTTAAAAAATATCATAGAAAGGGGGGTGGGAAAGATTTCTGGAAACTTTTTCCACCGTGACTAAACAAGACAGAGGAACAGGAAATTGAAGACATTTAAAACCTTCTGTTAGAATGTAAAATGCGAGAAACTATAAGACGTATAAAATATGTCTTAAAATCTTGTAAATAAACGAAAGAAGGAAGGAAAATGTTATTTATACATAAAAAGAGATTGCATTCGCTTTTTTTTTTTTCATAAAATAAATAAATCCTGTGATGCCTTTTATTCGCAGGAGGAGTAGCAGAACTCCTTTGGTCCTAAGTTTTGGAAATCAGTAGGCAGCCAGTTTGGAGACTGGCTGCTTACTGATTTTCAAGCCCATCTCAAACTGGCTTCAAATCGTATAGTAGTTGGACTATACGATTTCACGACTTTGGAAGAGAGAGTTATGGGAGACATCTACCACTATCATGTTCCTAATCTCTAACTGGTATTACTGTCGAAAATAGCGATAGTTCTATGGCTGTATTTCCAGCGGCGGCTCGTGCATAGGAACTGCAGCACCCCCAATTTTTCTCGATATTATTATTATTATTATTAAGAGAGACCTCCAGGGAGTCAGAGACTCATTGAGGGAGGCCACGTACTACACACCAGCTATCATACTTATTCTTGAATTCATTCACGCTGCTTGCACTCACAACATCTAATTGCAATCCATTCCAATCATGCACAACCCTCTGAGAGAAAAAAATCTAGCCCTCACACCCTTCTTGGTGTCCTTCATTCTCTATTTCCAAGGATGCCCTCTCGTCCTTTCCTCACCCTCCATCAATTGAAATCCTGTATGACCCTTTGAGAAGTTTGTAAGCCTCAATCATATACCCCTCTTTCTCCTGTTTGCTAGTGTCTGCAGTCTACAAATTCTCAATCTATCTTCATAATCGGTATTCCATAATCCTGATATCATTTTTATCACTCTCGTTTGTACTCTCTCAATATATCATAATCACAGTGGAGACCAGACCTGTGCACAATAGTCCAAGTGAGGTCATATCAAGGCCTTATAAAGAGACAAAATAACATAATCTTTACATGCGAACGTTTGTTTCAGCATTGCATTTATCTTTTGAGTTGTATTTGCAATCTTTGCCACATGGCCCATAAACTTCAACTATTAACACTCAAAGATCCCTAGCCTCATCAGTTTCTTCTAGCCTAATCCCACCAATATAATACGACATTGGATATCTAATCATACTGAGGTGAATGACTTTACATTTACTGACATTGAACTGACACTCATTTTCCCATGCCTACAATTCCAGCCTATTCAACTCATTCTGCAAAGACTGCATGTCGGCAGCATTCCTGATTACCCTACCTATCTTTACATCATCAGCAAATAACTGTACGTCACTTGTCAAATCCTTTCCAATATCATTAATGTAGAGATTGAATAACAGTGGACCAAGCACTATTCTTGTTACTTAAACCTTGCAGACTCGGATCCTCCGTATACCACTTTTTGATATCTGTCAGTTTAGGTATCCTCTTATCCATGCTAATATTGTATAACACAAACCCATTTTCTCCAATTTATACAGCCAGCAGTCTGCCATGCTGTATTCTGTCAAAAGCCTTAGCAAAATTCAAAAGTATCATGGTGTATCCATTCCCCTTGTCTAGTTCAATATTTTAGGTCATATAAGGTCATAGTTTAGCAACTTGCTCACATTCTATAACAATGTTATAGAATGTGAGCAAGTTGACAAAATATGACCTTCCCTTAGTAAACCCATGTTGCTCATTGCAAAGTAGAGATTCACTGTCAACCCATTTCTGAATGCAGGACCTAATCAATTTTTCCAAAATCTTCACCACCACTCCTGAGATACTAATTGGTCGATAGTTGGATACATCAGTCTTTGCACCACTCTTGTGCAATGGAATTACCATACATTCCTTCCATTCCTGCGGAATCTTCCCTGTTCTGAGACTCATATTAAACATTCTGGTCAAAGGAATGGCCAGTTCAGCTGAACACTCTTTTAGCACACGTGCTGATATTCCATCAGTCCCTATTGCTGAATTCTTATTCAGTTTGTGCAACAGCTCTAATACCTCGGCCTCACACACCTGCGTTTCTTCATCTAGCGAAGAGGTAACGGTGAGCTCAATGTTGCGTTCACCAGGTTGATAGCTTTTAACGAAATGGGCACTCGTTAACTGAACAACCTCTTCTGCATTTGTAACCCTCACGCCATCTGGATTTAGAAGAGTTATTGTTTCATATTCATTCTTTCTTTTACTTGCAGCATATCGATAGAATTCTTGTGGGTTGTCTTTAGCACGCAGAGCCAGTTTCTTTTCATAATCAGACTTTGCTTTCCGTGCAACAGTTGTGACTATTCTAGCCTGCTGCTTATAACGTTCATAACGGACGTCATCCTTATGAAAAACGGTATTCCTTCCACATCGTCCGTTTCTTGCGAATCTCTTGCTTAATAAGATTACACATCCATTTGACTCCTATTCTATTTATTCTTCGAACTCTCGGGACACATTCTGATATCGCATTATTTAAGTATTGTTTAAATGCTTCCCATGCACTGTCGATATTCTTTCCATCCAACAACCGATCCCATTCCATTCCACTGAACTCAGTATACTCGTCAGTTGGTCATAATTTCCTGCTTTGTAGTTTAACATGTAACTTTTTCTGAATGGAACATTCATAAACTTGGTCACTTCCCAAGTGAGTACCGCATGATCACTGTCACCAACTGGAGGCAGAATAGTTACGTCTTTAACTGAAACTCCCTCCGACAATATAATCAAATCTAACACTCTTTGACCTCGAGTTCCTTCTGTCACGTACAGCTTGAGGAAGTTGTCCTGCAACAGCTCAATAAATGCATTTTCATTCTTTTCATGAGATTCTACTGCTACCCAATCAATATTTGGATAATTAAAGTCCCCATTATGATTACTCTTTTCGTGCTCACCTTTTCTATTTCGTGATGCACCAGCAACCGATCCACCAGGTCTGTAACAACACCCGACTATGTAATTTGTCTTGTTAGATTCAACCTCACACCAGATGGCTTCAAACTCACTGCCGCATGAAACATTGTTAGTAGTATTACTACATTCATTGGTCTCAACTCTAACTGGATTTAAGTCATCCAATATCATTAGCAGCACCCTCCTCTCCTATTCACTCTATCCTTCCTAAAAATACTGTTTATTTTTACTGTTTGTTATATTTATATGGCAACAAACTCTACCCCTTTGTTTCTGATACTCCTAGTATTCGTGTACAGACATAATAATCTACCTGCATATTCTTTTGTATACTCTTGTTTGCAGTCTGCCTGACACAGTTGGACAACTTATACAATTAAAAGATAATTAAGATAGATAATTAATAAATTTATAAATATATTTATTAATTTATTTATATTTGCTTGCAATATTTAATTTTATCATCAACAATCCTATACAGTTCTCTTATTTTGTATAAAAAATAATAAAAATCCATCTTGTAGCACTTAGGAGGGCGAAGGACGCTAGCAGCACTGTGTTTACGACAGCGTCATATTGCTAGTATTTGCTACGCACGCAAGCATAGCACCTCATAGTGAGATACGAGCTGTAGTGTAATGCGGCACTGTCCGGCGCGCAATTTCAGTTTGCGCCAGTAGTAGAGTGTTCATAGTGCTTATCGTGTTTACTCCGTCTCTTTAAATATTTGGACATTACAATTAAAGACATAACATTTGTTATAGTTTGTATTTTAGAACATTATTGGGGTTATGATAATGGATTTTATTTTTAAGGAATTTTGAATTATACTAAACTGTATAATTTTATCGACAATATCAGCAAAGATTGGTCGATTGGTAGAGCCTCAGCTGCTACTAATGGCTCGCAAAAAGTTAAGCAAGTTTGAGCGCGGTTAGTAGTTGGAAGGGAATCAATCGTTCGATTGTGTTGGCACACTCTCCCTCGATGAGTCTTTGGACTCCCTGGATGTGTCACATAATAAAAATAAACGAAATTTTTTCAGAAGAATATATTTTATTTTTAGTAATTTTGAATTATACCAAACTGTATAATTTTATCCATAATAAACAATATATTTTCATGTTTAATTTTTTTTTTTTAATTTTACCATAATTTTGATATTTTATCCAAACACGTACACACTGTACTTACAGTGTGTGTGTGTATGTATATTTCGAAAGTTGCAGCACCCCCAGGATTTCAAGACACGAGCCGCCACTGTGTATTTCTCAGTTGCATTGGTAAAACTGAGTTTTCTGGACCTTTTTTTTTTTTCTTTTCAGCTATTTCTCAAGTTAGTTAATCTTCGGCGCAGACATCTAGAGTTCTAGAGAAAAAAAAAAGTTCATCTAATCGACGATTGGAACATAACTCTAGCACAATGGAAGCTAAATGATTACCACATTTAGCTTCCATTGTGCTTCCATCTTTTTTTAATTCCACAGGAATTAAAAAAAAGAAAAGAAAGTAGAAATAGATATTCCTCTCCCTACAGAATAGACAAAAATGCACTCAACTGCCAGACACATGGCCTTATTTGCTTTGGACATAAATCCAAAACTTGGTTGAATCGATAATCTGCAATAATTGTTTAAAGAAAGCATTTTGGAAATATGAAGAACTACTGATAAAAAAGGATTTTATCATTTTTTAAATCTAATTATGTAGAATGTTTAAAAAAATGATAAAATTCTTTTTTTTTATCAAATTACATAATTCGAAAAATATTGCATAAACAGAAAAATCTGTTCATTGAACCTCGTAATTTTATCGGCCTGATTATGAGTTTATTCCAGTCTAGAATCGTTTTTTTAATGAAAAAAAAAAACACATCAACTTTGCAATTACGGGAAAGAGAGGAGGTAAATGATCTAAAGAGTTAGCAGGTGTCGCTGCTACTATGATGAAAAGTAGTAGAGCATGAAGACGAAGATTTTGATTCATACTGCCAACATGACAAGCTTTAAATAAATGTTGGCGGATGTCAGCACAGGAAGACGCCAGCCAGGAAACAACGATTAGTTCATACGAGAGCAAGAAGTATGTTAGTGGGCATTTGCATCTCCCCTCCAAACTCCTTATGCACATAAATAGCTTGGTTGGCAGGAGTATGTTCAAGCAACTAGGTCGTAGGAAGGGCGCATTATGATGGGGGGGGGGAGTCGAAAGTTGGAACTACTGTTTAAATAATATTATTTATGTAACAATACCTTGCTTCACACATCTGTAAGTTGTTAACACATTGTGCACATATTTCAATATTCACGTAATTGCATCGATAAATCTGAATATTTTGGAACTAGAGAACAAGTTCATAGGTGGCAGTCTAATAGATATTTGAATGCATGTTGAGGTGATACGATCGCAGAGCCTTGATGGCATTAAGCCATAGCGTTCTCGACCCTCACCTTACACTTAGCATATTTAATACAAATTTTGATTCTATTTTAGGGTCAGGACGTTCCAAGATGAGGGTTGTCAGTAGCATCTCATATTGCCAGCTTTTCAGGATAAAAAAAAAAAAAAATGCTTCTGATGTATTTTTGTTCAAATATGAGGCTATTTCAGAAAGAAAAAAAGTTGGATAATAATCACTCGATATTTTCGAATAAATCAAATATTCCCACATGATTAATTATTACTGCAAGAACTTACATTAGCTATGCTGTATAATATTTATTCTTAACATTTTGTTGTGGAGATTATTATTCTTAACATTCGAGTACTTTCGTTATAATGGGAGGAAGGGGCTTGGACATAGTCTGCTAATCAAGACGCGCAATATGTTTTGCGATACTCGATTTGGAATGATTAATAATTTTATATCATAGTAATTATTGCATTAAATTAATTTATTTTCAATTAATTACTCTTGTAATATTTAATTAATTTCATGTTTTAATTTGTAAGTTGTTAACACAATGTGCCTAAATTTCGATATTCGCATAATTGCATTGATTAATCTGAATAGTTTGGAACTGGAGAACAAGTTCATAGGTGGCAGTCTAATAGATTTTATTAATGCATATTTTGATGATATGATCGCATAGATCGTTACAAATCTTGCCTAGGCTGGATTTTTATTCTAAAATTATTGACTGAAAACAGAAGAGAATTTCAAAAAGAAACACACGCAGCCTTTATTGATTATGAAAAAAAAAACCTCCGATAAATTTAATAGACAATTTAAAAAAAATGAACATATTTAAATATACCAAACCAGCTCTTAAGTCCATTCAAGAAATATACAGTATATCGGAAATAAAATAGCAGTCAAATAGAACAAATATCAGAATGGAAAGATATATCGAGAGGAGTACGGCAAGTATTTACCCTATCACCTCTAATTTTTTAATAGAGTATATATATATATATATATATATATATATATAAATCAAATTGTAACAATCTGGATACAGTATAACCCATTTGGTATACAAATAAACCCACAAATAAAGATAGATAAACTGCTATTTGCAGATGATCAAATTGTATTAGCTACATCAGAAGATGATCTACAAAGATCAGTAAAACCATTAAATGAAATTTCAGAACAATATAATATGAGAATATCAAAAATAAAGACAAAAATAATGGCTTTCAAAGGAGAAAACCCAATAAGAAGTTAAAAAAAATAATATGGTAGATAAAAAAATATTAGAACAGGTAAAACCTTCAAATGACTAGGATGCGAATTATCAGCATGAAGACGAAATAAATATAGACATCAAAATAAAATAATTTTATAATTATTTTATTTCATTTGATGATTATAACTATTGGTCGAAAGTCTCCGTATCCAATATAAAGACATTAAAATATCAAATTTTGTTAAATGGCATAATAAATAACATATTTAAGCCGTCCCTGGTACTAGAATCATACTACATGATGTATACTACATCAATTTTATTATATGGAAAGGGAAACATGGACCATTGAACAGCTTTTCAAAAAACAGCTGGATATACCAAATGTGATCATAAAACAAATCGAGAAATTTTACAATCCCTGAATATAAATTCAATTAATTACTATATAAGTAAATATAAACAAAAATGGTTAGAACATCAAAATCGAATGGACAATAGCAGACTGCTAAAAATACTATACGGATAAAAAATAAATGGGAAAAGAAGAACTGGAAGACCAAGAAAGCGATGGCATATCACCGGACAGGCCTGTGGTCTACATCTAGGTTCAATTCTCGTCCTAGTAAGAGAGGAAACTTTAAGGGCTTTTTCATTAAAGAGTTTTATTTTATTTTATTTTATTTTTTAGGTGACTTCCATCATAAAAGGTTTTAAATCTACAGCGCATTAGTACCACGGATGAACTAATGATTTTTTGTATTTTTATTAATTTAATTTGTTTTTATTATTTTTTTTATTTTTATATTTTACATAGTCCGGGAAACCAAAAACATGGAACTTTTTGAAGGGATTTCAGGCTTCCAATAAGCAGGAAGTGCTCTCACACAGAGTGATTAGGTTCATCTCCCGCCTAAAGACAATGACAGACATCCCTGCCAGCGGGATTCAAACCTATTGGTTGGAGAGAGGATATGCTAACCAGGCTGGCAACCACAATGCAAACTGATTAAAGAACACTTACAGTTTTCAGACATAACACTCTTGTCTCCTAGACAGGCCATACGCGTCTATGATGCATCATGGTTGCAAAAATAGCTGCCCGAAACTCGTTTACGCTGAATGGAGGGGGCTAAGCACTAATGTAAGGTTAATAATTAATACGTAATTAATAATTAATAAGTAAGGTTAATTAATTATTCAGTATATTTTCCCTAACTGTCTCTGGAAGATCTAAATATAAATTATAATATATTTGCATAAATGAAGGGGAATGACATCACCCTCTAAATCACTCATTAAGTTACTGTACATATTCCATAATGAGGATCATACTTCATACTAGGAAATGTGAATTGCCTTGCATTATAGTAAGGATCATTTGACAGATCGATTTCGATCTTTGATGTGACTTCTGGATGCTAACACGAAGTCTTATTTTTCATATATAGCACAATGATAAAACAACTGATTTCATTATATAAAGATTGACAGAAGTTGACTTTAGTTACTGTCATCTTTTACGTTTAAGCGAAAGTCTAAGATCAAATATGGGGGAAAACAATAATATAATTTCTTGTTAATTGTAATTTTTTTTTAATGTAAGAATACAAAGTAATAGTTATAAAGCACCTAGAGATTATTTTCCAGGATATCAGTAAAACTGATATCATCTGATGTTTGCGATTAATTAAAACCAGTGACCGAATGCTCAATCTCGTCGTCAAAAATTCGGTCCTTCTCAAAAACTTTCATTAGGCCCAGTGAAAATTTCAGAGGTCTTCCTTCCGAACGTTTTTTTTTTTTTTTTTTTTTTTTTTTTTAACATTAACTTGCGTGGACTGATTTTTACAATTTTTGAAATTATTTTATTTTTTGTCGAAATTAATAAAACCCATTCCTTTAAACTGCTGCACCATCTATGACAACACATGTAATTAGTGCAATTATTTATCCTTGTATGATTTTATTTTATTATTTTTTAAGTAATCGTCATATGATACTTTTCATTTGGATGTCTGTGATAAAATTAAGTGGAGAATTCTCAAAAACATAGCACCGCTGTCGCAATTCCTCTCTTCAATGTCGCTATTGTTCATTCTGTTCTCATCACCCATTACACTGTTTGCCTCAGTAGAATCGCTTGCGTGATGGGTAACAATACAATCATTGCTATCTAGTGTGAGCGGTAACTAGCACCATCTGTTAAAGTGATAAAGAACTATTCCTAAATTCTAGTATACTATAACTTGTACTTACACAAACTTCATTCTTTGTACTGACTTTGTTGTTAACTGCTCAAACTTAACAACAGGATTCACTTTTTTTAAATAAAAAAAAAAAATATATATATATATATATATATATATATATATATTGATATGCAAATAGGGTAATATAACGGCATATCCTAGGTAAATAAATAAATAAAACACTGGAAGTAGGAAACACGACTTGCAATACTTGACATATTTCTGTATTTTGTCCAACATAACCGAGTTCTCTAATAGCCCAAAATTTATACAACATCCTGTGTTGCACTGCTCGAATTTGACTGGGAACTGTGGTGGTAACTGCGATAGAACTATGGATACTTTACAATACAAAAGAAGAAAATATGGAAATGATCGAAGGTAATTATAAAAAAATACCTTTCGTAATGGTATTCTTGTATAGTGACGTCATAATTATCACATCAGCTGAACTGGATCCGTTTTTAAGTGCGTTTCGCAAAATATCTAAATACTGATTAGATTCATTCGTTTTACAACCCCCATCGAGAGTAGGTGGATTTTATTTATTTTTATTTATTTATTTATTTATTTATTTATCAACTGAAGTAGTGTAGTGTGTGGAGTGTGTGTGTGTGCGCGTGCGCGCAGGATTGGGACAGAAAGAACCTATTGATATTTTTCTTGCAAAGTTGGAGGCTGCAATGTTAAGGAATGCCTAATGAAAAAAAAAAAAAAAGCTATTTCAAAGAATAGAAGCAGATGAAATAAAATAGGAAGAGAAATAGGTTCTGCGCGCTTGCAGTTGGAAGCGATCTCTCTAGGAAACTTTGTTGAATAATTTCAGTGTTGGTTTACTTCGGAACCATTCTTAGCAGCAGAATCCTTTGAAATGATATAAAGTAATAATTCTGTTTTGACTGATTAGCGGTTATCCAGTTAAAATATTTAGAATATTTTCTGAAATTATCAAGTAATCTCAATTTGGCCTTTAACGGGGTCCTTTTTAATGGAGAAAAAGAAATACTGTAGTTCAAAATTATACGAAATGATAACTGAATTCTGGCTGGACGGAATAGAAGGGGAGTTGAAGCTTTGACTTTCTGCTAAAACGTATCTTACTATTTCAATAATAGTTTAAATCAGACCATTTTAGTGGCAAGTTGTTCAAAACGACACAAAATTAAATGTTAGTAACTTTTCGATGCACTAAAATATCGCTTGTTTCGATCTCCCCGCCCCCCATCTGAAAAAGTATTCGTGACTGATTATTGGACTCGAATGGAGAATATTTAAAAATAATAACGCACATTTTGCTGTTTCTTTTTTTTTCTTTCTTTCAGCTGAAGTTGAGTTAGCGATTCTCATACGGAGGTGGATAAGTTTTTCCTCCAGGAAGGTCACATTTCTCATGCCGCAAAACAGGCAAACTAAGAGCACACACAATTAACAGACAGAACACGCTGATCTCATAACCTTAGTTGTTTTGGCCGTGAATCCAAACCATCCAGTTTCACAAAGGGTTAACGGGACTTGGTAGCAAACTTGAAGAGAGAAATAACAATACATAAGTAAATATATTAGATAAGCCCAAAACTACTCTCTGGATTTAGTTGCTGTGATAGTGAATGACATCATAAAATAATGCTGCTACGAAACGTGTTTTTTAATGATTGCTGATCATTTTCCCATACTTCTTAGTATACCTGCTATGGATTGTTTATTTATTCTCATTTTAAACGGTTTTTGTCTATTTTTCTGATTCGTTTTGCTTAATTTCCTACTAAAATCATCCGATGTAAACTCAAATTAAAATAACTTGAAAATTTTCAGTAAAAATGCGGAATGCCAAATTTCATTCAATTCCTTCAGGCCAGGGTGGTGACGTCAATGCGGGCGAAACATCTAATAAGTGTACGCATTTTACGAAACACACGTTAAAAGTCGGTAAGTTGCTCTATGTTTTATGATTTTTCCACCCACGAAAGATTGAAAACCTACCATGCATTAATACTGTGGGTAGGTAGGCTGTATCGGATCAGATAATCCATGAACTCTGCTCTAGAAGAAACTTAATACATTTTTCAAGACCTCGGGCTTTCAGTAAGCAGAGCAGTGGTCTTACATCGAGGTCTTAGATGATAGATGAAAATCAACTATCTGAAGACATTCCCAAACATCTATGCCGTCTTTCTTTCCCCCTTTTTTTAAAATTTTTCTTTCTTTCTTTATATATATATATTAAAGATACCAAGCAATTTTATAAGCTAGGTTTCAATCCTTTTTCCCAAATAAGCGAACAGACAAGTCAAGTTTGCGCCTGCAAACTTGACTTACTTGACCACGAATTGCCTCAGAGTGCAAGTCTGAGGCAGTTCGTGGTAAAGATGGAGTAAGCTTCGATCACTTTCCTTGGTATTTTCCCCTAATGCAAAGCACATCCCCTTGCGAAGATGTATGTTATGCATTAAAGGCAAGGGTCACTACCCAGACCGGTTTCGACCTTTATTGAGGTCTCGTCAGTGGGAGCCAGACCTAAAAGTGCCAAGATGCCTTTAATGCATAGCATCATACATCTCTGCAAGGGGATGTGCTTTGCATTAGGGGAAAATACCAAGGAAAGTGATCGGATCTTACTCCATCTTTACCACGAGTTGTCTCAGACTTGCACTACGTGCAGGCGCAAACTTGAATTACTTGTCTTTTTGCTTATTTGGGAAAAAGGATTAAAACCTAGCTTATAAAATTGCTTGATATCTTTAATATACTATATACCCAAGGTAAAAAACTTTCTATATATATATATATATTTATTTATTTATTGAAACATTTCGACACACCTATTTCAGCAGCTTTGTTACTATTGGTAAACTTAATTTCAAGTTCCTGGTGTTTCAAAGATCTTGTATGTAGATCTTTGTAAGCAGGAAGAAACATAAGAAATTTGGGTCAATCAGCACTGAATTTGTCTAATTTGCAAGAATGCAAGCAAACTAGAACAATTTTATTGATCGTTTGCTTCCACAAAAGAATTCTTTAAATGCGAAGCAATAACTCTATTAAGATATTGTGATATTTTATTAGCACTAGAATTAGCAAATTGGGAAGTTTCTGAACTGTACTTGAAGGGTCAATAGCCTAACTGAAAGCCAGCATTTAGAAAATATATCTGGAAGCAGAACAGTGCTGTCTTCAGGACAATCATTTACCCGCAACATAGAATTTCGAGTTCTACCAAATGCTGTTTCTTCTTGAATTACGACAACAACTTGCACTGGCAAATTTTCAAAAAAAGAAAAACAGAAAAGTATTTCAGTACTTTGAGGTATTGTTTACAACTTAAAAGCACACACGAGGTGTGTATTTTAAGTTTCGAAGGAAATTTCCCAAACGAGAAGAAATAGAAGCACGTGGCTCTATTTTTTTTTTTAAACTAATCAGTTCAGTTAAGAATAGAAAAAAATGCAGTGTTTGGTACCATAGTTATTTTTAAGTAGAATTTCCAGAAGAAAATTCTACTTAAAAACTGCTTCAGGAAAATCGGCGTTGGATGAGATAATTCTGATTCAAATAATTCTTGCATTAAATCAAGTAATTCTCTACGATAATTACGTTCTTGGCTAATATACAGAACTCTTATTAAATTCGAATTCTGTATTAAAAAAAGAAGAAATGGTTTGAAAGCTAAATACAAATTTCAAGTTCCTGGTGGTTTCAAATCTCTTTAAACAGGAATAACGTAAGAAATTGGGGTCAGTCGACACTGAATCTGTCTAATTTGCAAGAATGCAAGCAAAATAGAACAAAATGTTAATGATGCCAAACCTAAAGCAACATGCTTCCCTGAATTATTAAAGCTTCACACTGTACATTCTCTGCTACTAGATAATTGCTAGATGCACGTGCTCAAAAGTTCACTTTCCCATCCCTCATACACAGAGAATAAGGATGTAGCTGTAACGTCACGTGCCGAGAAGTAGATAGGTATTAGGTGTTGACATAATAACGGCAGCTATGATGTAACAAGAGTTATATTTTTATCACGTGATCACCAGGAATAAACGAAGGCATGCTTTTGTTCACAGAAAGGTCTGTGATTTCGCTTTATCTTTGGTTTATTCTCGCTTAAGGACTGATTAATCACAGTTGTCTTCAACAACTTTAGTCTTTTAAATTCGTTAAATAACTAATACAGCATCATAAGTTAGATTATACAGAGCTAAAATTATCTATTCTCATATTAGTATTTAACTATTAATCTCATCCCATTTTAAATGATATTTCATAATTGACTTTTCACTATAAGTCCATTACTTAAACAACTAAAAACATTCAGAATTGAAGCTCCTCGAAGTAATAATTAAGTAATAATTTATATATATATATATATATATATATATATATATATATATGTATATATATATATATATATATATATATATATATTAGGGTAAAGAACATGATCATGATGATGGAAATTGTCTTCTGTATTCTCGTAACCCGTAAGTCTTAACTGGTAGTCATGAACTCAACTATCGGTGACGACTTGTTTACTTATTATGATACAAAGGTTAGGGATATAAATTAGATCCACCTACTCCCTTGTGGAAAAAAGGGGGGTTAGCAGAGTTATTTATATTCAGATTTGTTGGCACAAGCGTTACTTTGCTTACGTGGTAAGAAACGTGTGTGTGTTGCCAAAATGACATCCTTTCCATCAGTCTTCTCGCCTGTTTCATTTTTGTCAACATTATTTGTTTGTGTTGTTTTGCAAACAGCTAAAGAAAAAAAATCATTTATTGACCACACATAGACATAACATCAATTTGCTAATGAATATTTTTCTCACCTTAAGTTAATGTAGTATTTCAACTGTGATAATCGACAATGTTTGATTATTATTGCTCTTTTCTGGTATATGCTTGTCGGCTTTAATACTTCTATTGGTTACACTGTTTGGTTCCATCATTTAAAAGCTTTTCTCATTTATTTTCACCATTGATTGTGGCTGGCTTGTATGCCTGCAGGTAGATATTTTTGATTATCACGTAAATTAAGTCAGTGCTAAGTTACACTCCTAGGTGAAAGCTTGAGTTTATTTTATTTTTACTATCAACTATGGATTTTTTTTAATCATTATTCTAAGCTCTGATTTTTATAGACTTTTATTTTTTAAAGTGGTGTATCAGCATGTGATAAATGAATATTCATTTGGTACTTCAAGTAAAAAAAAATATTCTCATAATTATATGACTATCAAGACGAACAAAGATTGATTTCAGTTTATTTATACAAGTGTGCAACAGAGTCTAAATATTGCCAAACTGCTTTACATAGGCTTTTATAGAAAAGATAACATACGCTCTCAGACGATACAGTCTGAGACGCTGAAAGATTCATTCCGAAAGACTACTGTCCTTGAGAACAAAAGGTCACAACACTGACAGTAACATTTGGCAAACTGTGAGATTTATTGTTGACAGTAGGTTATGTGTCTAAAATGAGTATTTCGGTATTAAATTACACTCATATCAATCTGATAGTGCTTATTGCAGATAGATATTCCGCATCTACAAGTTAATGCAATACATCTATAACTAGTTAGTTATAGATGTATTGCATTAACTTATATATAGAAATTAAATATATGTCCGCAAATGACGCAGTTCAATACCATTCTCGAGTAAGTGAAAGGATAACTTAGTCGATTTGACTTTTACAAAGTCGATCCTCTGTCATTTCCCACAAAGAAAAAGACTGCCTTCAAGTAATCTTATTTTTCATAAGACCCATATCCTCATCCAGATGAATAACGCTCTCGAACTTTTTTTTATTTAATAAATATATCACAACACTAGTTGCCTTAGCATTCAAAAAGATGGGATTTATTCCAATGTCTAAAATTTACTAATATTTTAAAATAATGAAATGTAATTTCAATCCGGTTAATTTTGTTGACTTCAGTATTTATGAATAAATAATTTATAAATATATAAATAAATAATTAAAATTATGAATATTTAGATATCTAAAAAATCCATACTTTTAGAATTACACTAACTAGTCATAGATGTATTTTATCTAATTAGACTAATTAAGTAATTAAGTCAATTAGCCAAAGTGTGCCCCCCCCTTAAAAAACAGAATCAAAGATTTTCAGGAAGATTTTTTGGTGCACTGCGATACTTTTTATCAAACACGGGCTGGAGGATATGAGTGAAACCTTGCAAAATCGGATTGTCAGAGTGAGCTAGTTGGTGACTTCCAGTCTGTCAGTGGCAAAGTTTGGTCTCAAGGTGTCGAATGTTTGAAGAGTAAAGAAAAATTATTAGATTCCACTTTTCTAGATTTTTTGCAATTATAGCTTCTAATAAAGAATTTTAGCCTCAGTAACGATGATGGTTTCGCTGGAAAGGACCTGAGTTCGATTCCCATCTAAGACGAAAACAACCTTCGTAAGAGCTTTTTCAAGTGAAAGTGAATTAATGTCTCATGAGGAAGGGGCAGTAACTTTGTTCTAAGTAAATCGATTTTTTTATCTCGCAAGACAGAAAGTTACTGACCAGAAAGATACACAATTAATACACTTTATAGGCAGAAATTAACCGTCCAATCGTTAGTTAGTATTAATTAGATTTCTACGAAGCCAAGTTACTTAGTCGTGACAGACGATTGAGTTAAGTACGTCGAAGGTGAGATAATAGAATTTAACTTAAAATTTTTGCAATTCTTAATGCATAAAGTATCGAAACAGCACTTAAATAACATGATTTAATATATGCAGTACGCGTGTATTAAATCGTGATCAATATTATACTAATCACATCAATTATTAATTAAAGCAAGAGAAAATAAACTTCATATAATAAGGTCCAATGAAAATAGCACTATCAGTATTTAGAATCGAACCTGTAAGGTCTTTCTTCTGACGATCTAGCGTATGAACGTTATCATGAAACTACTGAGAGATGCTTTACAATTAAGCATTGTTTACAAAGCTTAATTGTAAAACTTTCGCTAACTCTTCCATATAAAGGCTCATCTCCTAAGAAGAGATGACGAGAATCAGAAAAAAAAAAAAAAGGCACATGTACAAGTAGTTGTTTTATCATAACAAATCTCTGACCACACTACATTGTCTTTGCCGCAGTTTTCGGCGAAGAACAATATGACTGTGATCTTACACCCTCCGTATTTTTCAGATTCGATCCCACTGGAAGACTACATATCAGCAGTAGAAACATTTTTTGCAAAGGGACTTCTCTAAAAAACGATCCGAAACTTAACTTCTTGATCGTTGTCATAACTTCAGTTTAAATTAAGTTGGCGAGTAGATAGCGTTTCCATTCCAACCAGCTGGCTGTGAGGTGGAATTTCACAGTAGGATAGATGCTTGCAAATGTGTTTCAGTAGGATAAATGGTCTCACACAGGGTGATTTATCCTGCTTATTATAAGCTTGAATGGCTTAAAAAGTGCGATGCCTGATATCTAAAGTAGGAGAAAACGGATTATCTAAGCCTTAGCTCACCCACAATGCTAAGTGTGCATTAGCCATCTTTCATGAGCGGGAATTATCATAAAAAAACTATGCCATATTTTGTTTTTCAGCTAGTCCGAAACCTGTAGCAATTAAGGATATAGGGCAGTGTATTCTTCTTTATAACTTTTCCAACAGAAAGTGTCAAATCGGGTGGATCAAATCTCTCCATTCTGTCTTCCCAAATTCTTCCTTCATGAACACTACTCCAGTTCAGTTTTTTTTTTACTAGATCTTCTCTTATCCATTTTCTCCACATTTTACGTAACCTCTTCACCTCTTTTCAATTTTCATCTCATACATTCTTCTTGGAATTCTTTCTAAATTCATCTCATTATATATCCGAACCACTTCAAGTGAGAGTTCACAAGCATTTCTTCAACACTTTCTTATTCTATCTTTCCTTATCTTTGACAACATCGTCCTTAAAACTTTCATTTACATTGCTTGTATTCTACTTATGTCTCGTTTTGTTAGTTTCCATTGCGCAAGTCAAAATGGGCAAAAACATAATTTGTGTTCAAAAGCTGGCACTCGGTAGGCCTGTTTCTCAGGAGAAACAAAATCAGTCTCCACAGGGAAAGAAAACTCTACCACCACCGTATGAGACCGCCTAACTCACCTTTAGTTGAAAAGCTCTTGTTGAGATTGTATTCTTCGCTTTCTACACAGAATTCGAACCACCGAATGACAAGATGTTGCCGTCTCAACAACTGCGCTATGGAGGAAATCTAAAGAGAAAGTTATGAAAAACTTGTCTAATGCAGACATTAATTTAGTTTTCGTTAGTCTGACATTTAAAATCCCGGAAGATAAGAGTAAAATTTCTTTTGCCTTCATATTCTAGCACGTAATCTTTCGGTGACCTGGTGCCACCAACAAATCTGCTCATCTCACGAGAGATTCTTCTGATCATTTCTTCAATATCCGCTCTTCGACTTTATTCGTTCTCTTCCACTCAGCGTGCAGGATACAGCACTTCCGTCCTAGAGTTAAAAAGAATGTAATCCTCCCCCCCCCCTTGCGCTCATCTCTCTCTCTGCTCGGAATGATAGTTAAATATAAATTTATGACCCGTGCTGAATAGAGGACATCAGTCACTTTAAGAAAGCTTAGGCGTCGCTAAAGATTTTTCATTAATTCATACTCTAATGACATCGTGAAATATTTGTGTTGGTGGTGGTGTGATTTAAAATGGCGCATTTATCGCTTATTAGGAATATAGCAAGGAAGCTGTTGCTATGGTAACGACTTTATGTTGGAAAAAATTGGTTAATTTCTAGGCAAACAGTTATATATATATATATAATGTATTGAATGCATCGACTGTTGTAAGAAAAATACGGAGTTTCCTTGTTTCCTATACGAATAAAATATTATGAATATTTATTAGGAACCTTATTCATATGGAACTCGCACTTTCCACCTGCTGTATATGGTTTTACCTTCAGGAAACTACGCTTCTTTCCTCCGGAATCAAACATAATACACCGAGATCCTTGAAGTGTCACAAGCAGATGGTTGAACTTCTCCGAACTTTTCAATGTTATTTATTTATAGGTGGCTGAAGCAAGCAATAGTGTAGATACTAGGGATAGAATTCATAAGTACATTCACTATTTAGATTGAAGCAAATTAATGTAAAAAGTAAAGCTGATAGTTAATCACTTGCTCCACTACTTTCGAAATGATGATTGGATGCGAGAGGATTCCCTCTATTTTTTGGAATAGATTAGATAGGGAAGATTTTCCGGGCTATGCTAAAAGAATAACCTTAGCAGAATAAGAGTAAAGAAGACGAGAAATAGGAGCGAGCAATTGGATACATCTTTGAGAAATATAGTCAGGATTTGAGATTTTTGTTTTATATAAGCGTACGTCAGGAATTTTGCAATCCATTTTTGAAGAATAATTCTTCAATAGAATGTAGTGACGCTGATTTGCAAAGATTGTAAATATAGTACTTATAGTAGTTACAAAAAATTATACTTTTTTAAAGATCAAATCAGTTTTGGAGTTATCATTAAGATATTTGCAATTTCGTCCCAATCAATTTACAACTAAATAGTTGTAAATCTATGGAACGAAAACAGCAGATAATTTTGAAATAAGAAAAAAAATCAAAGGATTCAAACCCTGCTGTTTCCACTTTGATCAATACAAATGGAAAAATAAAAAAGTGAACCACTGTTAACAGGAAAGATGGCTCACCGAAATAGAAGTAAACAAAAGTTGTTAAATAAACAAAAAGTGTAATTTATTGGTTCGAAAAACTGGCGAATTTATAAATGAAAATGAACTCGACAGAACGGGTTAAAGAGATATTGAACCGAAGGTCAGTCAGAGGACTTCTAAGTTTAATCACTCTGTAACATAGAACAGCATAGAATGATGTACACGGCCGAAGAGTATGGTGAACTTTTAAGTGCGTACTGGGCTCAATGGGAAACTTTGACCTGTCGGATGACTGAAGTACCAATGACTTCTGGACTCCCAGTATTGCCGAAGTAATCGAAAATGATTGCCATCACAGATTTGCTTTCGTTTTGCTTTTATAGTAGTGAAATTCTATAAGAATATCTAAACAATATCATTTAGCAGCATTTCATATTTTGTCCAACCCGCTTGTAATTTCTACATCTATTTCTCAGTCTTTAAGTCTGATTGGTTACATTTATCTAAAAATAAACCATTTGATGAGCTAATACTGCAGTAATCGTTGATGACTTTTCAACTTAAATGGGTAACAGTGTTTGTAGTGTTACACACAGATGTGGTAATATACTTTCAGTGAATAAATACTCTTTTGTAACAGCTTGTAAGCTAATTCTCGCAGGCTGACGCCACATACTTGACACGCCTACTTAATGTCATTCAGGTTTGCACAGTTCAGTCAGAGGTAAGAATTTATAAACTGCCGAGTCTATTCTACAGGAGAATAGTTGCACGAATTTCTATTTTCAGATCGTTAAATATAGATCCCGTAAACTGTGGTGTTTTGCCTACAAGATACGAAACTTACGACATTTGACCTCCTCTTACATTATTTAAGTTCATTGTGACTTTTGACGATCAAGGTTGTCTTTGTGTTCGCATTTTTTTCTTTTCTTTCCATGAGTATGTTTTTGTACTTCTATTGCCTGTAGGTTATCTTCAAGGTTGAATCGTGAATTCCACCATCAAATTAGTTTCTTGCTATTTATAGTTTTAGCTTTCTTTTTCTTTCTTTTTTTTTTTAAATCAACTGTAATATAACAATTGAACAATGTATCTCGTAATAGCCATCCATGACTGCACAGTAGCATTTGAGAAAAGAACATTTATGGAACTATATTGCTGTTAAATTATTATATCGCTTCAAGAATTTACTGTTAGAATTTAACAGTCAAATTTGAATATACCCATATCTGATGAACAAAAATAAAATCTTACTGAAAAATAATTATTTGGAGTTAAAATAAAATTATGTGGACTCACCAAAGAAAGGCTGTTAATCTAGTACCATAGTGGGCTAAATGTTGGACCGTGCTGGAAATCTACTCTAATGGTAACACATTAAACTTTTTAACCGCTTCAGTTCTCCACTAAGCAAGATGGTGGACGAATGTGGAATGTGGAACGATGGTGGATGAATTTTACATGACGAAGAAATTCATCTTCACAAAATTTCCATGCCAACCGTGTTTTGCAGAGATTATCAGATATCCACTCTACCAATCAGACTGACAAAGTGACTTCACACTGGAATTTTTATATGTATATAAATTAGTCATGCTATTTTATGTTTACGCGTAGACTAATACCATGCAGGCTTTCAAACCAGATCCGACGGAATAGAGTAGTTGATCACTATTTCTGTAGTCATCTATATATTGCGTGTTTTTCTTCTGGCTGGTTTGCTGGATGAAAAAGAATGAAAAGCCCCGATAAAGGGTCTTCATGTCATAGATGGGATTCGAACGCAGGTCTTTCCAACCGAAAGGGCATCATCCAAACCGCCTGAGCTATGGACACTTAATTCTGGTTAGTCAGTGAACAATTAGGAAAAAATAGAAAATAAGATAATCTATTTGTAATGTGCAAACGAGGTGACATTAGAAAAGAAGTTCACACACACACGCACGCACGCACTGATAATTATAATGATTTTAAAACAAAATATCCGATTTTACGCAAAATAATCTATGCATAGAATCAATGTAATACTGTTCAATCACATGAAGGAATTTGTAGTTTTACAATATCCCCCCCCCCGCTTCGAATGTCATTCTTTAAAGACCCTTAGGGGAATGATACACCTAAATGAGAAAATTAGAAGCAAATAATCAAACGAAATACATCAAATTTTAATATAAACACATCGATATTAAAATTAGACTTAAATTCATTTTAGCCTAAATAACAGAACGACTTCCACATAGGAAAAAAATAAGCAAGAAAATGATCGATGCAATCATAAACAACTATGAAATGATTAAAGAAAAAGAAAAGTTCTTTTCGCAATGGCATTTTTCTGTGGCATTTATATGACATGAAACCGAGTAAATGCCATGGAATTAATACATGTTATAATAAAAACCGAGTAAATGGCATTTACTCGATTTTTATTATCACAACACTTTGCCATTAAAATGGTTCGTTAGAAACCAAAATAGAGATGACTCGACAAATTTCAGTACATATTCTAAATACCGCATTTCACTTTACTATTCGTATAGCGTGTTTACTTTTGTCTCTACAGGCGCGATGATTTTATCTAAACCGGAAATAACAAGAAAAAAAAAACTTAATAGATATTTCAAATATCGCTTCCATTTAATTCCATTTTATCCAAAGTAAAATGATTACTTTATAACTGAAAGGTTTTGTCCGAAGTTATTCCGTTATTTTAACTCTATAGCTTAACCACCCACAAAATGCTCTAATTTTAAGTAAAACTTGGTTTGAAACATTTTCGTTAAAATCTCAAATACAACTTTTACTTAAATCATTTCAGACCAAGCGAGTTGTTATATGAGTACGGGCAGACACATAAAACGAGTCTAATAGGCATCTAGTACAGTATAGCCAATAAAGAATTTTGTAATTTTAGGTGTTTAAAGAAAATGTGAAGTATGCACGTAGTTGCTGTTGTGAATAGTGTTTGTTGAGCCCTTTAGAGAATGGGTGTGTCTTTCATGAGATCCTCCACAAATGGCTAAATTTAGAACAGCAAAACGACTTTCTTCTGCATCTTTCATGCTTTGATAAAACATTGTTACATGTTACACAAAAGCAGTCATTTTATTCTTGAGAATAAACGTAATGTTTCGAGGATAAATCATCGCAGAAAGCATGAAAAAATAATGACCTTCATGTTATAATTAAGAATTGTAAAGTTGTTGTAACAAGGAAATAGTCAATTATAATTTATTTGTAATATATATAATGATATTTTTAATAATGATGTTTCACCACTCATATTCTGTTCTCTTAATTGCTATTTCTGTCGTAATTATTGCAGTTATCCGTTCTTTGAATATACTGTAATTAAGTTATATTCAAAGAACGAATTTACTGCGAAAGAGGAGTGTAAAAGAAGATCACAAGGTCAAGCAGATTTAGTGTCCGTATTAATGCAATTCATCTTATTCAAGGAAGGTCAATGCAAATGTAAATTACGTTCGGGAAATGCTAATTTGTCACACTGAAGTGATTAAAAGACTGTTTTAAAATATGTTATAGAATTTTGTTCGTTTTTTTAGACGTGAGTGATGTAATTTTAGCAATTTTTAATTTTGAATTAACAAAATTAAAAAATAAAGAATAAGTCTAGATTTTACTTTTCGTTACATAAAATACTAAATCATTGTCGAAATGATTTAGTATATCTACTAAGCACACGAACTAACGAAGAGTTCTTAGGGCTTGAATGTGAACTGCATTCATGTTTAAAACGACTCAAAGTAGCTATTTTCACGATTGCAGGTGTATTTTAGAATAGGACATTAACTTGTCGTGAATCTGTTATATTTAGTACAGTAAAGCAGCAAGAGGAAGCTCATTAGGAGAGTTTCCTCAAATGACAGCACTCCGACACCTGGTAGTATCGTGGATATAAAAAATAAAGTCGAGAAAATAGTTGCCCTACACGTCAGTTATGCATAAATAACAGTGATTTCTGCAATAGGCTCTGAATCGCCACTTCCAAGAATATGTCGTTTGAGAAACAGATATCTCCAGAGAGAGAGAGAGATGTGTGTGTAATACTGTGACATATTTGGGTCTTTTCCATTCCACATTAGAATTCATGAAACTCTTCCGAATTATTCGTACAACGGTTCCTTTCAAAAATGGGAGATTTAGCTAGTGTGATTATACAGTCCCCGGCCTATTCGATTTCCGGTGTAGTGTGTGTATGTAGGCAGAGACATTCGCGTGGTGGTTTTGTCAGACGGTGGCTGGTATATGACTCAACTACTGATGACTAATTTTTTTTTTTTAATTTCTTTGCAGTAGCATTGTACTTGAGGATTTACAAAGCATACAGGAGATAATAAGCCTACTTTAGAAGGCTTATTATCTTCTTATTGAAAGTTAATAATAATAATTATTTTTGTATATTGTCTTGCTACTAATGAATGTGACTAATCGGTGTCTAAAAGGACTGTTTTTTTTTCCCCCAACCATAGGCATTGTATGGTACAATGCAAAGATCTGAAGACGAAAAGCTGGCTATTAAGATGGTGTTTAACACCAGCGCAGAAGTTTTGACTTTTTTTAAGTTAGAGGCAAACTATAGATTGCATAAAAATAGCTAAAAAAACATTGGTCTTCGAGTGAACTTTGTATGAAAGAATTATGATTGGCTGAAAGCACAGATCGTGTATCTATGGCATAGTCAGCTGAAACAGTTCATGTACAGAAGTCTATACTTTCATAGTTTTTTCTTAGAAAATATGTAAAAAACACGATCTCTTAATAGACCTCTCTGTCAGTACTTTCACCATTTATACTCCTTCAAACACCATTTGTATTCCTTACAGTCAAGCGATACTCCACTCCACTCCATCCAGGTGGGGTTATTACATCCAGTGTTTTTTGTTGTTACAACTGCTAAATTGCGACATCATGATGTATTTGCATTCTCTTCGGATATCCATGATCTCCCTGGCATTTCCTCTTTAACACATTTCCTGTTTACCTGAGCTAAGTAAATGATTGAGTAATTGTTATCTCACCAGGCGTTTCCAAAATACATCGACATGCAGTTACGCTGCCACAGTTGGCATTAAACTCGGCATACCATAGCATACATTGTGCCTTCTGTTGTTTAGCAGAAGGCACAATGGTATGTATTTGTGTTACGTGTCTATACTGGGATAGACACGTAACACAAATACCACTGTGTCACTACGCTATTTGATGCACATCTGTGATTACTGTGTCGTTAATGTAGCATGAGATATATGGAGAACTTGTTGAAAAGTCTATAACACACATCATCATTCTATATTTCGAATTTTCCAATTGAATAAGCTTCGAAATGATGGGGCCATTTTCTCACGATCCTGTATGTTGAAAATGAGATTATGCGAGTACTACAAGAACACAAAGAAGAAGAGAGTTTCCCGGAAATACGAAAGTTTAAAATAGAACAGACACCGAAAGATGTGAGAAATAATAAAAATCCAAGAGAGAATGGAATCAAAATAGAAATAATGAAATCATTAAGAATACTGGTAATAGGATACTAAAAACTCTATTTCATAAATGTCTAGAAGGGAATGAAATATATCAAAATGAAGCAGTGCATCCATGATCTTCTTGCTGAAGAAAACGAGTAATGCAACCCCCCCAATAAAATTATGGACGTATCAGCTTGCTGTTTGACATATGAAAATAATAGTAAACAGAATCACCAGATTATTAGATGAAACGCTGCATCCTAACGAGCAAGTTAAATTCAGAAGTGGATTTAATAGAGTTTATTATTAACATTTCGTTCAGACGAAAAAAAAAAAAAAACAAGCTATACCAAAAAGCAATGAAGAGACATGAATCAAACCAAAATTACCTACAGCTAATGAATAGAATATATGACAAGGGAACTGCTAGTATCTTGGTTTCTCAGAACAACGTAGTCCATTTAAAATAAATGAAGACGTGCGCCAAGGATATACCATGCCGCTCAAAGCATTCTGTGCAGTATTATGCCGTTGATATCAAAAAGATTAATTTTAACGGTTAAAAAAACCGTGAAACGGTCAAAATAATGACAAATATCGAAGAAAAATCACATAATAGAAGAACAAATCAGAACATAAAATAATAAAATAGTGGAAGCACAAGAATATGTTGAAAGGGTTTTTACATGAGGGAAAAAAAAGCATACATGAAGAAAAATAAGAGCAATTCATCTGAACTGGATGACATTTTCCAAACTGGAAAAATTCGTTTACAGTAAGATAAACGAATAAACCATGCTAGAACATATGAATCAGAGAAATGGCCAATAATAAAATAAATTGTAGATAAAATGAGAAAAAAAAGTGACATGGATAGGGTCGTTCTAAACTAAGACGAGAGAAAATAAAAATAGAAAATATAAGAAAAGAAATAAAGCTGATGGACATAGGGAAAGATATTTTAAAATTAAAATAGAAATGGGCGGGAAATATCTCATGGATAAAAAAAAAAAAAAACCCACCCAGGGGCGATTAAGGAAAACAAATGCAAAAATTGAGACAAAGGGAAAGAACCCTAGAACCAAAAATGATTATAAAAAATAGTTTAAAAGAAGAATGATATTGTCTAACTCTGTAGTATAGGATCAATTTATGATTTCTATAAAAACGGAAGAAAAATGAGAAATAAGGTCAAGGAAAAATGAATGAAATATTTGGGATTTAAAATCTGTCCATGACAATGTTCCTAAAACGTTTGATAAAAATTGCTATACGGTGTAGAGTACACCTTTCCGCTAGATGGAGCTTTTCCACATATCTTGATTCTTAACATGAATCTTCTTCGTACAGATTCACTAATATATGATCATAAATTGTGAGTTCCCCCACTGCATGGTTCTGTGGTTCTCCGAATTTAGACCTGAAACATTTGGCTTTAGCTTACTAAAGGTCACGTCTATCATTCAGATATTCCCATCACAGCAAGCCCAGCATTATTCAACGTGCATTACAATTTCTCCTGGGATGTTCTATCATTAATAACACAATACTTCACTCTCATCGTAACCGTTAAATCAAAGCCTTTGGGCAGTGCACAAAACCTAGAGTAACTATCACTTCTCTAATAATAACTTGTAGAATTGTACATCACCCATAAGTAATGTTTTTTCCTTATTTGAACACTAATACTACGTCTGAATGCTTTTCTAGCCTCTTAACATCGGCCTTGAAGTAGACGAACTGTAATTATAGATAGATAAATCTGAATTACATAATAAAAACGTAAAATCATTCATAAGGAATAATGGAATGGTGACTGTAATTATATTCTGTTTCCGAAATATATAAAAACAATACAACTGAGTCGACATGCAAATAAATACTAGACAAAAACAACATACGACAAACAATCAGAAAACTGCAGGGAAGAGAGATTTACGATTGGTTTATGCAATCTGAGGAAAAACAGATATTTATGATGTAATAGTTGAAATACTTGTTTTGTTGGTGGTAATTATGTATGTAAATATGTGCAACTGAATGTAGTACTGTTGTGTATCACTATTGACTTTTAACATAGCAAAATTGATCATATCAAAAACATATTCGATTATTTGAAATGCAGATCAATTTGTTTTGTAAAATAAAGCGATATACAAGAGACAGAACATGGTTTAGATTAGTGCAAAATAATAATAATAAATAAGTAATGATAACAACGAAAGTTGAACGTGCATTAACTGGTTCTACAGAATGAAAATCTAACATTTGCGATGGAACTGTCCCCTATCTTCGTCGACAGATTCATTACCAAGTTAATAAAAAAACAAAAAAGGAAACATTTATTTATTGTAGTAAATCGAAAGGACTCAAATCTTAGACTTATTTCATCGGACAATCACAACTTTTGACTACCAAATAGAATGAAAAATTATGAAATTAGGAACTACGATCAATAAATTTGCTAATGCATTTCGGAATCTACGTAATTTAATCTTCAATTGCGTTTTTCATAGTTATAGTACCGTACAGTACATCGAGACACCTTTTACGACTCCGCTTGGCACCACAACACCATCCACTTATGATCAGTTAAGTGTAGGAAAAAATCTCCCATTTCAGCGTGGTTTTGATAAATTTAGTGGAACAGTAAGCACTGCCAAGTAAACAAACGTCACACATACCATGCAGGCCAGTCACGTTAGGGTTAATGCCCAACTCTCTCTCTCTCTCGAGGTTTCTTTTGAAAGGTCGTTTTTCCGTTTTGGAAAAGGATTCTTCTTTTCAAAACTTGCTTATTTGGATAGGAAAATTTTCCATTAGAGATACCCGCATATAGACTGCCGATTCCCTGTTAAAATAGTATGCTGTCTTCGTGCACTATTTAAATCTCAAAAACTCAGTGATACTAAAGTAGCCATCATCGAATATATTACACATTTTAATCTTTAAGGAAATGTGGTAATAAATATTAACGGAAATAATATTCTCTGTCTAATAATCACGGACTGCATCCTTATGAGAGGTCAAGTGATTTGGACAGCTTTCAGTTTATGTTGTGTGTAATATCTTGATAATGTATTACGGGGATCGTTAAGTTTAAGGTCACTCCGTAAAGAAAACATGAAGAAAAATTGTTGAGTGGTCACTATAAACTTGTGGTTAAAAGTTGAGGAAACTTAGTGTATCAACTAAGCTAGTTCCAAAGATGATAGAAAGTGTTTCAGACAGGAATAAAAAGTTTAGATTATAAGTTTAAGTTCTTCCACAAGGGTACTCATATAAGGTGAAGACTGAATTCCGTAAAATGGAATGTTAGCTAAAAAGTGTTTTTTATTAAATAATACTGAAAGATTGCCTACAGTTATCTGATAATCCCAGGAAGAAATACATGAAATCATTATAAGGACATTCATTAATAATACACCTTTTAGAAACTGAAAACATCATTAAAATTGTGTTTTGACATTCTAGAAAGAAAATATCGCAAAGAAATGTAAGGAATGATCAGCGCGGAATGTCAGAAATTGAAAAGAATAACAAAATAGTGAACTATAGAATAGATCTTAATCATTCACAGTGTGAAGAGAGTAAAAAAAAAGCTAATCAACTAATATGGTAAGAATGGAATGGGAGAGAAAAAAAACGGTATCATGAAAACAACGGAAATTAGATTGAAAAGATAATTTAAGGGGGGAAATGACAGTGCATATATGCTTAGGCCTTGAAGAAATGAGAATCATAAACTGGATCAAGTGACTGTGAAGGAAATAATTAGTTTTGTTCGCGGTCGTTATTAGAAGAAGTGTAATGCAGGAGTCGATCTTATTAGTAACCGGGGAAAAAAAAGGTAAATCAATATTCATAATAATGCGGTATTGGTTACGACCTTTCTTGGATGGGATTCATATATATTTCAGAAACAGATTTTATTTCCCTTTCATTATTCAATAATTTAGAGGAAATAGTTCATTTAGACTGCACATGTAAGAATTAATCAATGAGAACTTCTTAAGTCAGTTTTGTCCTTGATATCGGTGGTAGATTTTGAAGATGTTTATTTATTAGCGGTCATATTCGCTACTGTCGATTCACATTGAGCACAAATAGAATTTTTATTTTTCATTTCTGGGTGGATGCTGCTCTTGTTGTTCATAATACGATGATTTGAATTTGAGTAGTGATGTAAAGACAGGTTGCTTATTTTAACGTGCCACTGAACCTTCTAAACGTCGTCTAAAATAATTAATTTATATAAAAATTATTAAAGAGCTTCCTGCTCATACAGCGAATATTCTGTAGTTAGAAAGACATGGAAATAATGGAGGAAGAGAGGAACATTTTAAGGACTTTTCAGCTGAAAGTGAGTCAATCAACCTCGTAAGGAGGAGGATTCGGTAGTTATTCCTATAGGAAACTCAGTTCTTCATCTACCAAAAGAAATTAGCTAGAGAACCCTGCTTCAGAAACGAAGAACCAAAGACTTCATGCTTGCAAAAAATGTCCTCTTGTGTGATGGTACACATGCTTGAATTTGATTACACACACACAGTAATAGTGACCAAGTTCATAGAAAAAAATCTGTGCAACTCTACTTCCTGAGAAAAATCAATAAATTTCATCTTATACAGCCAAAATACTATAAATCGAAAGAATATAAAATCAAGAATAAATTGTATTTATTCAAGAGGTGAGTAGACTATAGCTTGGCACTATATTGCATTTTGAAATTTCATCCCTTTCGTTTTTATTCTTAATATTTTTATCCATTTCTTTTTTATTTCGATATTCATTCTTATTCTACTCACATCGCTGCGGACTTAAATTTTGTTACCAGATCTAACAAAACGACACTTATCTCTTCTGGGCCTATATTCAACGTTAATTCACAGGACATTGTTATACCCTTGAATCATAACGGTCGCATTAATTTTAACTTGAAGTAAGAATCGGCTATTTAAATTGATATAATTTATTTACACATTTATATATACATGTAATTGTTGTAGTTCTGAAGATGGGTTGTTTGTCAATGTATAAACTGGAGTATAAATTAGATAACATTATGTTGCCTAATATTAAACTCAGTGCCAGATAAACGCGCGCGCACACTCGCATACATAAAAAAAGAAAGGAAAAAAACTTCGTAATCAGCGGATAAGTTTCCAATGTAGTCTTCTTTCATTTGGCACACACGTTTGTTGACAACTAAGTCAACGAAGAGCCCAATATAGGAACTGGAGAGAAGCACCGCTTAGGTCGAAATATGAATCTTAGCTGCTTATTTAGATAACGGAAGGAAATTATTCATAACAAATCCCCAAATTTAGCTGTGGAAATGAGTATGTTGAACTTCTGAAGGGCTTTAAGCAGCAGAAACAGAAAAGGGTGTATAGTAAAGAAAGGCGTTCATCGCGGTAGTACATACTGTTTACGCCTTCGCATTAGACGGCTCGAAAATCAAATATGAGTATATGCAAACGAGTAGGCGGTTAATGCTGTCGACTGAGCAAAACAGTCTACATACTTGCAGGTCTTCCTAGTTTCCAATTTGATTGCTACTAAACAGCGTTCGCTGTTGTTCAAAGTAGGTCATGTGTAAGAACAGAAATGGTACCACCACTGAATCATACTCTCCTGGAGAGAATGACAAAAACAATGACTCGAAAAGAATGCAATGCGAAGAGCAGCTATGATTTCTTCCTCTTCTTCTTCTTCTTCTTCTTCTGTTAAAATTGCAGATTTTGCAACAAGTTTTAAGCTATTCCTGTGTTTAATGATGTTTATAACACCAAACAGCATTAAACTGACGAATTTCGTGAAAGTGGTTGCATTTGTCATCCTCAAGCAGCCGTTTTTTGTTTCCGTTTTTTGCAGGATGCAAGAAATAAATATAATAAAATGTTTTGCGTTTAAAAAAAAGAAATGCAGAAATGTACAGACTGAGAATGGCAGTTGTTTTGGCTGTTGAAAGTTATTCTTTACTCCTTTTTAGTCTATATGGCTTTGTTGACAGAAAACAGAGGGCGCTTATGCTCTTTAGTAGCCATTAGATTGAGGGGTTCGAATTCTGTTGTGGAGGCTTCCGAAAACTCAAAGTTTTCATTATGCAAAATAGACAGACCACGTCAGAACACACACACGTCTAGTAGACAAAATTTTCTGGTATAGCCTTAGTTGCTTCTTTTAAAACAACCTAATCCAACCCACTGTACCCTTGAATGTTTGGGAATACCTTTTAGGTGATAAATGAATTTCATCGCCGATGTGAAACCAACCACACTACTTTTTGTGTGGTTGGTTTAATATTAAACCACATTAATATTAAAGCACATTAATATTAATTGACGAACTTCAAAGCGTGTTTCTTCAGTAATAATTCAAGATGACATTTATTAATCCGTTCGTATAATATTTTAAATATGAAATTTGACAAATGTTAATGGCCATCTAAAGATTCCTTGCAATGTCGGCAGATATGCAAACCTCTTTTGCATTTAGAAAATTAAAACGATAATAAGTGAATGGTTGGGTATTAAATACACATTTTCCATAAAAATGGTCAAACAGTAAAAATTAAAATTTACAGATTTTTAGGAAGATAAACATATTATATTCTTGCATCGTTCGATATTTAATGATTTCATCTTATAACGGAATATAACGGTTATTTCATTATTACTGATTAAGATCATCTAGAAAGTAGTGTGGTTAATTGATAGCGATGATAACGATAGTTCCTATTCTAGCCCAGAAAAACAATGAGAACATTATCACGCAAACTAAACGCAAAGATTCACCGTTGGTCATGTGAGCTTTGGTGGAAAACAACATTTACAGGTTCTGCAATTGTTAGAATGTTGCTTTGTTTAAACAACTGAGATATATTTAAAAAAAAAAAAAACATCCTGTATATATAAATATTTTTTTTTTGTTAATAGCAACAAATTCGTTTTTTTCCCAAAAATATTAACCGATTTGATAATTAATTTAAAACAGCAGTAATAAAACAGAACTTCGCTAACATTGATTCTACAATAAGAAACATGTTGGTTAGGTATTATTTCTGGGAAAATTCCCATATTATTCCTCTTAAAAACTATTATTTTTACGGGTATTTTTGCCTGTTTTCGTTTAGGAGTGTCCCTTATTTTAAAAACATTGGCTTTTAACTCAAGAATTCTTAGGGCATTATAAGTGTATTTTAAAGGTAAATATATGCAGGCTAATAGAGGAAGAAATTTTGTACATACCTTGTTTGGATGTTAGGTTGTCTTCGTTCTCCATACTTCTGCTGTTAGGCTGTTAAAAGGGGGGGTTAGGAAAGGTGGGAAAATTAATTAGAAAACCCGGATGTTTTTAAAATAATATATATACACACACATATATATATATATATTATTATATTTAAGGGGAAACCTTGCCCTTCCCCATATTTTTATATAGGGAAGGGGAAAGTTTCTCCCCCGCCCCTGTTTTCCATAAAACCCTTCCCCAAAGAAGTGCCCTTAAATATAATACACACTCATATATATATATATATGAGTGTGTATTATATTTAAGGGCACTTCTTTGCAGTCATCTATATTATTTTAAAAATCCGGGTTTTCTAATTAATTTTCCCACCTTGCCTCAAATCCCCCCCCCCCCCACGTTTCCTAACCTCTCCCTTTTAACAGCAGAAGCATGGAGAACGAAGACATCCTAACATCCAAACAATGTATGTGCAAAATTTCTTCCTCTATTAGCTTGCATATATTTTACCTTTAAAATACACTTATAATGTCCTAAGAATTCTTGAGTTAAAAGCCAATGTTTTTAAAATAAGGGACACTCCTAAACGAAAACAGGCAAAAATAGCCGTAAAAATAATAAATATGTTGGTTAGATTTATTTGGCCAGATATGTCTCAAGCTCATACTCAAAATAACACACACCTGCATGATTTTCATCGCATTTCATTACCAGAAACTAATTTGCACAATCTAGTTATTCTTCACTGCCTTCTTATACTTTTCTCTCTATTCCATGAGAAAATGATGACGTTGCAATATTTATCTAAATAATATGAGAAAAAGTTAATGAAATTATCATGTAATTGAAAACATAATAATAATAAAAAGTCTTATGCAACAATCCTTTCAATGTTGTATTCCAATACAACATATGCCACCCATTTTCTCTTAACTGATAAGAAAGAAAAACAGTTCTGTATTGAAGTAGTTGAAAACGATTCTATACAGTATTTGATTTCTCACAGCAGAATTTGCAGTCATCTAACCGTTTGGCCAATCTGCTGTGATATAAGTTTACAACCTTTTGGAGAAATTTACTTAAAAATAATAATAAAACAGTCTCTCAAATAGACGCATTCTGATTTTCACATAACTAGCTAGCTAGTGATGCACGGCAAACGTATAACACGATATAGTCCCATGGGTTTAAATTCACCAAATAGAGGGAAAACAAAAATAAATCCTTTAGCAGAAAACTCCTGTCGGCTAATAGCATGTTATTCCGTTCATTTATTTTTTCAACTTTATTCTTCGGTTCCGGACGCATATTCCTTTTACTTTGAATTCTAGCATTGATTCCTTTTCTATATTACAAACACTCTGAAATCTCATGATAACTCAGGTTTATGTGATTTTGTTTATATTAAGTGAATATTTATTGCTCTACTGCTTGATGTTTTCTATCAACAATACAAAGTTTATTACCGTTTTAGTTGTTTTGTTATATTTGGTAAATCAACCATGCTATTCGGTTTTTTTTTTTTTTTTCATAATTAGCAGATGCCTTCTTTCTACTCAGTGGTCCAGAGTTAATCCCGGCAGGCAGAGTTCCAGCAAAACTCTGTCTACCGAAAAATGGTTATGATCTCTTAGTCCTTTGTAAACAGGATGTTATCCAGTCACACAGCAACATTTAAGCATGCGTAATCAAGCTATTAGGAAGTAGTTAAATGATTTGTAGCAGTTTTTCGATTGTTCAATCCAAGCGATGCATTTTGCACTCACATGTATTTACCGAGTATGCAACAACAAGTGTACAGGTTCCGCATGCCAAACAGTTGGGCATAATTCTTTTGGCACGATACCGTTCACATTCTTTTCCATGTAAGTGACGACAAAAAAAAAAAGTCATCTATTTTATTTACGGATATCTACAGCTACACACACAAAGGAAAAACATGACTGATGGGAGCATGCCTTAATTGTTTACATAAAAATTAAAGGACTGTCTGTTGTTTTTCAAAACTTTTGTGATTTCTCTATTCATTATACAGTATATAATCACATGAAATAACATATGGGGGATGATTAATTTTTAAGATTTAATCCGTTTCTCTAAGCCATATTTGAATTAGTAAATTTTAAGAGTAATAGTTATGATATTAAACTAAATTATACGCTGAATGAGGAAAAGGTGGTAAATAACAAGATTGTGATTTGTAAGATTGTGTGCTCCTTATTAATATGTACTTAGAGCTTGCATTACTTTCCGTAATGACCGTGTTAGAGAAAAGGTTATTCGTGTGAATAACCTTTTCTCGGGGCAATAGCTTGACACGCAGTGTCCTGTTTGTGCGAAACAGGACACTTGTCTTGGAGAATTGTCTTGTGGAATTTCTTAACACAAAGTTGCAAGCCACAAAACATGGCTTGCAACTTGTGTTAAGAAAATACATTAAAATAAAATAAAAACAAATGCTTTTTCGATTGTATTTAGCTATATCTTAATCGTTGTCAAGTATTTGGATTTTCTCTGGACATCATTGAATTTGTAATGGTTAGGAAAGCAGAACGTAGTGTCATGAAGTCAAGTACAATATTTGAAAAAAAAAAGTATTCAATCATGTAGTTTTAATGTCTTTAATAGGTTTTCTATAGTAAGCCAGATTTTACTTCTGCACTGTATTGCACAATTCTCCAAGACAAGTGTCCTGTTTCGCACAAACAAGACACTGCGTGTTAAACTATTGCCCCGAGAAAAGGTTATTCACACGAATAACCTTTTCTCTAACACGGTCATTACGGAAAGTAATGCAAGCTCTAAGTACATATTAATAAGGAGCACATAAACAAATACACAATCTTGTTATTTATCACCTTTTCCTCATTCAGCGTATAATTTAGTTATACGTTTTATATTTAGTTAATATCATAACTGTTACTCTTAAAATTTACTAATTCAAATATGGCTTAGAGAAACGGATTAAATCTTAAAAATTAATCATCCCCCAGATAATTAATTTTTAAGATTTTAGAGTACTTGTCATAAAGTCACTGACATTACCAGCTCTTTATTCATGACCGCTTTAATATCTCTAAAGTGTTACGAATTTCAAAAACACTCTTCTCTAACAATATGGTTACAAGAAAACAAATTTTCAGTTAATTTGCACTTATGTTTAGAATTTCACAAGACCGTTGACAGATAACATGCTGTTATATAACCAGGCAAAACAGTAACGATGTCTCATTTAATTTTTATTTCTCCAAGGAAAATCCCTCAGTGGAATTCAAAGAGAAACTTGGCACATTGTCTCTCTCTGTTGTACCATTTTCATTGCTGTGATTGAGACTTTAGCGGCAGAATAGTGAAACTTCATTTATAATAATCTACTTTCATTCCAAAGCATCCAATTATGAGGCGTTTAACATTCGACTAAGGGAAATTAAAAAAAAAAAAAGAAAACTGTAAAACAGTTAATTTTCGCTAAGAGAAAAGACAGCTACAAATTGTCCTGTGTTCCAGAACAAAGCAAAAATTGAGGTCGTTGCGATACAAGTTTTTAGTTCGCATATAAGATTTCAAATTAATAATACAAAATGATTTTTTAAAAAAAATCTAAGGCTTATCTTGGCTCATGTTATTTTTCCTTTAACGTCGTAGGCTCAACGGTATGTCACGATCAAGTGACTTGGCTTTATAGAAACCTGATGAATGTTATGATATGATGGGTAATACTATCTTCGTAGTCTACCTTATCTGTTAATTGCGTACGTTCTTCTGGTTGGTTTATCTGCTTTGCCAGATAAAAAACCGAGTTTCCTATACAGAAAAATCCGTTCTCTTTCCGTATGAGATCGAGAAACTTATCTCCACCTTGAAAAGTTCTTATGAAGGTTTCTTCGCATTCTAGACAATGTTTATTATTATTATGTGACCTTCAAGAAGTCCAAACACTCATCGCGGGAGAGAGCAGTTCATTTTAAGGATTTTGATAAAATTCTCCAGACAGGGAAATCTTTTGACATAGTTAAATTATTCTTCCATTTCCCCTCTCCATTAAATAAATAATTGCTTAAATAATCAGTTTTAAGCAGGAATTGTGAGTTCTGTTTTCGCCTTGTCTTTCTAGAACTTTCATGATTTAGTTCAAATTCATAGATTTCTTTTTAACGCAATCTCCGTCCACATAAGACGCGACCTACGATGATGTATTGGTAGCGATATATCAGTAGTATTTGGTGTGCTAAGAATTCAATAATCCGGAAACGCTGCTCTAGAAACCACTTCAGACCCGCGATAAACAAGATAATGATCCCACAACATTATCCTGCTTCGTACTTACATATGGGATTCAAACCTACAGCCTGATGTTTGGACAGCAGAGGCGCTATGCACTCTTCCAATCAGATCAGTAATGAAAACCAATTTAAGTTGGAGTAAACACATCATAAGAGACTGCTCCTCTGAAGTAATAGGGAAAAATGCCCTTTTGTCTACTTGAATTTTTCAAAATTTTAATTTGAAAAATATAATTGCCTTGATGACGAGCACACGCGCGCGCACACACACACACACACACACACAAAAAAACCATTGCATGGCTCTTAAGAGAGAAATATAAGGCTTTTTTTATGTATTTTTAAAACTTATCCAGCAAGCACATCTACACTGCATATTAGCCTTGTAAACAACTTCTTTCATTCTTAACCGAAGTTATGTGACAATCATCTGATGTTACTCTCAAGGAAATGAAGTATGAGATCGTGTACGTCATAATATTGATAACAGAGTGATGCACTATTTTTATGCTCCACTGCTTCTAGTACTAGTAGTTAGCATGAAATACGTCTCTCAGTTGGAAAGATCTCATTTAAGATTCCATCAAGTACGCAGGATATTTTCTAGTTCTTTTCGAGTGGGGCTAAGTTAACGTTCTAGAGAAGGCGGTTTTTTAATTTTTTTTTTTCGAAAATCCCACAGTTCTCCGAATGCTGGTCCACTTTATTCTTTTAAATTGGAGATAATGACAATCTTCGTTGTGGTCTGTTGCTATCGAGAAACTGCTTAAATTCATGTCTGAGAAGAACATGAAGACTTTTTTTTTCTGCTTGTGAATCAGGATAAAAAAAAAAAATCATCCCCCATGCAAGATTTACAAAATATTTAAGAATGGCACTCACTTTAGATTAACTTTCTTCCATCTCCTTGTGCGCAAAAGCGACTAGGTAAAAATTTGTTTGCAATAAAGGTTAAATCAAATTTAAAGTTTGTTAAGTTACTGTATTCAAATTAAACCTAGCCATTAATTTTTCGTAAGCAGCCATCCATCGACATCTAAGAATTCTAAACTACTGGAATTGTAATACGGAGCAGATTTCGAAAATTCATTATACTTAACAATGTTTTGCGTTTATTTTGTTGTAATTACTTTTTATGTGAAAATATTGTGACAAAAAAAAAGAGATTTACTCTCCTGAAAATGTGCTTTACTAACTTACATTTAATGTCGTCCAAATCATCCGTATATATATTTATAAAATGTCACACAATGACCTAAACTCGAAAAGTAATAATAAAAATTAACAATATCATAGATTGACATCCACGCTAGCGAGCAGCAGCAAATAATAGGCTTTGAGAATATCTCATTTAGTTATTTCCTTAATATTGAAATATATTACTTTGTGATATGCCACAATTCAGTCGCAAATTATCATAAATTATTGGGAAAAAAGAAAACTGAGGGGAGTGAAAAAGAAAAAAAAAACTTTAGCAATGAGGATGGATTTCTTGCACGCGAATGATCATGTTAACAATAAAGTAGTTTTTTTGAAAATGCGTGCTAAGATGGAGTAAAGATTCCAGTCTCATTAATCAGATCTATTCGATATGAAACATTATTCTATACAATGGAGCTGTTTAACTTACATTCATGTAAGTTTAACTAACATGCGAATGTGAGTTAAACGTTAGATCAAGAACGAAAAACAAAGGAATCAAATTTCTGCTGAAGTCTTCCTACAGTATCTTTGTGCACCCAATACATTTGTTTGTTTTGGTCCCAACTGTTTCATGGAAATTTCAGGTTTAATTTTAATTCCGTAAATTCTCGTTTCCTTAAATTCTTCAGTGGCCTTCTCATGACTTCTATTTATAAAACGTACCGAATATTTCAATTAAACTGTCAGCATAAAAAAAAAGTTGTTTGGAGAAAGGTTGCTGCCAAGAGTTCATTTTTAGATGAGTTACGTGCAGTTTTATCTTTCTTGTACTTTCTTTTGATGGAGACGTTATTAATCTTATTTCTGCTTCTTGTACAAAATACGAAAGTAGCTCTTTATTCTTTATCCGGGTACTTTAAAAGAGGCCATTTTTAATGACAATTTCATCGACAAAATGTTAGTAACCTATTTAACCTTAGGTAAACTTTAGGATTAAATACACCGGAATTCCGTTCTAGAAAACAAATAGGGAACTTTCCAAGCCACTTTAGTCCTCTAATAAAGCAATGGTGTCACATCTGGGAGGATGGAACCATCGCGATATTTGCTCTTCGGTTGGAATAACTCCGGTTAGAATCCAGTCTAAGACAAGAGGAATCTTTATACGTTTTTTTTTTTAATCTGAAGATTAGTTAACCGGTCTCATACGCAGGTTTCTCTTCCCGAATTTTTTATACCTTAAAACAAGTAAACATAAACCAGCCGATGAACACACAATTAACAGACTTAATACCTTCATAGATTTAGTTGCTTCGGCCGTAATTCCAACCAACCATGGCAGCCATTACACTTATTTACCACCACCTAAAGACATTCGCAAATATCCATATCAGGATGGAATTAAAACCGGCTTGTAAGTTGGATTATCTACTCGAAGACGCTTTTATCCGGATAACGCCGCCTTCATGTTCTCAAGTGATAAGGAAGGGGACTTTGTCTTTTCGTAAATTAAGTAATCGTCTACATCTTTAGCTGCTATCAAATTTCTTACGTTGCGAGAATTTTTTTTCTTTACTATATAGTTTATTAATCAAGCGTATCTTTTTTTTTTTTTTTTTTTTTGTTAGCGTTAGGGTATTAGACAAAGCAGTCCTTACTGGTCTTATTTATTAAGGAAAATTATTGTCACGTCTAATTATCAAAAAACAAAAACAAAAAAACAATGCTACTAATATAGAGCTTAAGTCCTAAAGAAGCGTGACCAATGAAATGAACAATATTTCATAACTGATTCAAGGAAGTTAAATTTTGTTTGACGTAAGTAATATTTCCAAACAAAAATGTTGACTTCAACCAGAGATGGATTAGCAACTTAAATTAGAATTTCATGTTTAAATATAGTGTACTAAATAAGCTTACTATGACAGATGGAATGTGGAACTCAAAAAATAGAATCCCCCTCCCCCCCAAAAAAGAAAGATTAATTGGTGACGGTAGATAGATCAAGGTCATCAAATTGTTATTAGACAAGAGGAATTCTAATATTATTAGAATTCCTCACTAAAAAAAAACTTTTTAGAGGTATTCTCTAAATGGTTAATAGAATAGGAAGGTTACAAGGAACTCTGACATTAGAAAGAATAGCTTAACTTTTAGAATACTAAGGCATAAATTTATCAGATAGATGGAAAAGTAGAGAAAGGAGAAAATGGGTCAAGAAATTTTTTGATAAAATTATTAGCAAAGTTAAATGAAACTTTATGATTTTAGTACAGTAATTTATAAATTTCTAAAGGAAATATCAAATTTATGAACAATATCTAGGACGTCATAAATATGTTGAAAATCATCTTTTATTTTTAGAAACTCCCATGCAAATTTCTAGTCTTCATTTGTTCTTGGGAATAACTTTTACCCCCCCCCCCAAAATGTCCATTAAAGTCTCCGAAGATATAACTTGTTCGAACAGTGCTGTGATTCGAGATATTTGAACTGCAGCATATGAGAAAATACATTTTCTCTTTTTTATGAATTTTATAAAAATGAAAGCATTATGATATTCTGAACGTTATTATTTGCTATTATTAAATAATTTAATATGTGATCTTCAGGTCAATGTAGCAGTGTTTCCTCGTCAATAATGCAAGATTCCAGGAGGAAGACTGTTATAGATTCAATTCTAATAGCCAACCAGTGGAACTTTTTTAGGCCTTTTCCATCAGATTAGGAGTTAGATTTTTGGAGCAGGATTTTTGTTTTAAATCCGGAAAACTATTTTTAACCTTTTAGTGTGGAATAGTGCAATCAATGAGCATTTGAGGAATTCAATAAAAAAAACTCAGATAACAACCTCTTAATCATCATTCTACATTTTTTAAATCTTAATCCTTTAACTATATTATAAAAAAAATATTATATAATATCATAAGAAAGAAAGTATCCAAAGAAAAACTCTATTTAAGCCATCTACGACCGATATGAACCTATGCTTGAGAAACATGGCCAATAACAACAAAGGGAGATAATAGAAAACTTATCACATTTGAAAGAAAAGTACTGAGAAAAAATTTTGATTCATCGTATACACTCAAAATATTGGACTGCATGAATGAAGACAATAAGGAACTACGAAACCTATTTCAAAACACCCGGCATCCTATAATTTATAAGAAGAAAGAAAACTGAGTGGTTTGGTCATGTTTGAATAGCGGATGACCAGTTAATCAAACAAGTACTTACAAATAAAATTGACAAGAAAAGACCCACAGGAAGAATTCAGACACGATGGATGGATGGATGTGGTAATGAGAGACTAAAGTCAGCTGGATGAACACTTTACACATATGTAACTTATAACAGCCACCGATGGCGAAACCTGGTGATGGCAGCATTAAACTTAAATGGTCCATTAAGCTGAAAGGAGAAGTTTTTTTTTTTTTTTTAATAAATGTAAATGAAGGCCTCCGGTTGCGAATTCAGATGAGCACATTATATTTGAATATGCCTTAATTTATTAGGTCCGCAATGAATATACTTTATCTACTTCAGTTATATTATGCCTTGTGTCACTCTTTCACATTTATCTTTTGAAATTATTTTTACGAGGTTAATCTTATTCAGTAGCGCAATGAATGAGATTAGCCTCATTTGGAGAGAATCGCATAACTTACAGCTGTTGGTATGCTAAGATCCGCTTCGATTTCTTTCTTTGAAGGTTCTGAATTGTAAAATGAAGAATTAATTTTACAATGAAGAACTCATACTTTTATAATAGTTTATATATATATATATATAAAATTCTGAATGCTCACAATAATAGTGTCTAATGCCTTAATGTTATTAAATAGAAAATTCAAATTGGAAGGGGGGGGGTTATTGTGGTCACTGCTAGGCGTCCTTATTTTTCAGGACTGTGGCGTTTTTTTTTCTCTGTTTCGAGTCATACCACTGACCTAATATTAATAATGCAGTGATAAGTATGTAAGATATTCTAAAGAGACGCAAGAGGAGCAACTGTCCACCTTCGTTTCTCGCTTATGAGAAAAATATCGCAAAAGGGGGGGGGGCAAATATATATATATAGATAAATTGCGATCTTTAATTGAAACAAAGTATAAAACAGATTTGAACTGAGATGATCCACTTTGTTACAGACTATTATTTTCCATTTTTTGCTTAAACAATGAAAATTTAATATACACACACATATATATATATATATATATATATATATTTGGACTTCATAAGAATTGGAAGAAACACATATGGGAAAATAAGCATAGTACTGAAATGTGACCTCAGTAGCTTATTACGTTTCACGAGTTGTGGTGTCAATTACTCTCATGTAGAGTGTAAAAAAGTGAAGTTATACTAGCTGAAAACACGTGACAATATATTTATGTTCTCGTAATGAATACCATGAAACCAGAATAGCTAAATGGGACAACAACAAAAAAAAGTAAATAAAAAATACACGTTTAAAACAACCGAATGAAAAAAACATTTCTAATAGACCGATCGTGAAATTATTCGTGATGTTCTGCATCCCTATTTTAGGAATCACTGTCTGTGTCCTAGTTTGGTGTCACAAATTTATCTACTTAAATGAGCCCTGTAGTTTTCCACTCAGACAACGGTGCCTAAAATGGAGATATAGGCCATAAGCAAAAATGATCTCGGGAAGTTGAATTATGAGTGTCCGACAACGCATTGTGAGAACGAGAGTTTATTAGCTTCTCACTGAAGTGACATATTCCAAGAAAGAGAAATAGTAGAATTAAAAACTATATTAAAAACTGCCTTCGAATATAGAAATATATTGTAATCTTCGCAGAGTTTATAAATTAGGCAGAAACATATCTTATTTTGGATAAAAAAAAATGACTTCTTTTAGATAAAAGTACTACCTATTAATGCATAATAGGAAGTTTTTTTTTTTCGACCATAAACTCCTTTCACAAAGAACTCAGTGGTGTTTATATTTTATGATTAAAATGAAGCATGTATTTCATGGCGAAAGAAAATAACTCATTAATATCTTTGTATTAGTATAAGTCAAAAAATTCTACAATAATCATATCATTATAATCAACGGTTTCGTTGGCCATAATGCCAAGATCGCTGTTAGTACAATGACCATTAGGAAATGGATTAGCTGTTAAATATTATTGCACAGTTTGTCTGGAAAAACTAAGTAAATGCCTCTAAATTAGATCAGTAAAATGCATTCATTTATATATACTATAACAATGTAAGCTATGAGAAGAATGAAAGACTGATATTAAAATTAATAGCAGTCATTGGAAGAGCGAATGCCAACAAAGCCACCATCATAAGCCGTCCATTAAGCTGATTGTTTCAACCTTTGTTTTTTTTAGAACCACAATTAAATGGATTACGTTCTATTCTTATGTATATAAAGATTTCTACAAGATACAAGACCAAACATTGAACCCAAAGTCTCATTCGAGAGTCTATAAATGATGAAAACACGCCCAAAATATTTCTTTTCCCCCATCATCAAATATATTCTTCAATTACAATCAATATTCTCATTCAATATATTCCTCCTCTCCGAGCTTCATCGTGGAAGCACAGAAACCCAGTTATTGATCGGAAAGGCCTTTCACATCACTCGTAACGATATACAGACAGTAAGGATGAAGAGGAAAGAGAGAGAGAGACAAGGTCATGTCGTTACTATGACAACGAAAAATCACCTACCTCCTCCATTCTTGTAGCAAAGATACGGGAATCTCCACACATTTCCGAGGCCGATACAGAAACCCATACAAGAAAGGACGAACTCGATTTTGTTGCCCCATTTCTCCCTCTCCCTGTACTTCTTTTTGGGCGTTTCCGTAGATTTACCGTTGACGATGATGCCGTCAATGTGGGGTTTCTCCACATTAGCCATTACTATACCTTGCTTCGCAAAACCACTGTTGTTGTCTCCGTCCTTTGAACTGTTCCGTGGTGTAGCCGGCACGAAACGTCTGCGGCGATTTAAAAAAGAATAGGGTGGAGTAGAACTTGACTCGACTTTACGAACGCAGGTACGTTTTTTTTTTTTTTTCCCAAGGAAAAAAAAAACAACAAAAAAGACTTCCTCTCGAGTCTGCTCCTAATGTTAGTACGACGGTGGCACAGCTCTGTCTGGAAATGGGAATGTTGGAGGCCCTACATTCACGGACGTCTACATCTGTCTGCCTAGGTATCGTATGCGCGCGCGCGCGCACGGCAGCATGTGTATGTGCGTGTGTGTGCGTGTGTGTCAGTTCTCCCTAGGAATGCTGTCTCGTAACGGAAGAGACGAGAGTAGCGGTGTCTCCACTAACTTATATAAGAAAGTCAGTTTTGCATGTCGCTCCGATTTAAATCTTAAATATATGGCTTCAGATCATTGAATGTGGTTTGTCTGTCTCTCCGAGGCATGCTAAAGAATGATGGAAAGAGAAGTACTAAACGACAGAGTTTATCTGAGTGCACAGTTGAATAATCCTCGGAAGACCTTCGTTTAATAAATAGACGAATAGTTTGCAGTGCGATCACCAGAACATCTTTCGAAATTCTTAACTTGTGTAAGATAATCGCTTTTATCAGATCCGATGGGAGAAATAAGAAAACTTGCGCAATATTTCAAGTGCCTCTCTAAGATTTCAGAGTTGATATTATTTGGGCGGGCGGCGACACTGATATGTAAACAAATTTTATGAAATATTACTTGAAATTCTTACGAAACTTCCAATTCGTTGATAGAAGAAGAAGAAAAAGGAGAGAGAGAGAAGAGAAGCCTTACACATTGTATAATCTGCAAATTCTCATAGACCGGGGTGAAATTCATTATAGGGTCCTAATCGCTTCCTAAGCTGAGAGTTTTGAATATAGCTGTCCACTGGGTGTTCTATGAAGCATATTTTACGTGGGACATGATTTTTATCGACCGGTGTGGGTCCACCACCCTACTTATTAAAAGTCTGAAGTGGCTTGGAAAAGTTCATAGAGCAAAGATTCTGTATCATGTAAAAACAATACTAAATAATAGAATGATAAAAGAAAAAAATAATCAAATAATCAAAACATAAAAAATAATAAAAAACCACCCTAACCCACCTATTGTGTGTACGTGTTATTGGTTTACAACCTTTGTAGGGTCGAATTAAAAAAAAAAAGATCATATAAAAATTCTCCTTTATTCCCACGCAGCTGTGTTTGAATAAAAGAGAATATTAGCTGCTGCTCTTGGACAAAATACAGAGATCGTACCCTATAATTTATATGTAATTTCCTCGGTACTTTTTACAACTATAGTCCTGGTTAAATGTGTAAAAGAATATTGAAGGATTATTAAAGTTTAAGGTCAAAGTAAAGGAATATGTTGCAAAATAGTTTTTAAGATGGTTGAGTACTATCAATCTGGATTTTAAAATTGATATGGTATGTATCTCACCTAGAAGGAATAATAAAGGAATAAACATGAAGGAATGAAGAAATAATGAAGGAATGGACATCGTAGTTACTATTTCGATGCGTCATTTGTTATTTCAGATTCCCTTGTGAAAACTAAGGAGTTTAAGTAAAAAAATATTTTGTCATTTTAGGAACGATTTACAAGTAGCTGTGCACATTACACCGTGTTCAAATTTTGTTTAACATGGAAGCTAGCCTGGTATGCCTTTCGATCTATGTTATCACAAAAATATCGTTTGTCTTACTTTGCTTTAGAAAAAAATAAATAAATAAAGGAGAAAGAAGAGCACATCTTGAAATAATCAAACCTCAACTGTTCTGATTATTTCCCTAATGAAATTGGAATAGTGAATCGTTCTTAGAATCCTCTGAAATAACTTGAATAGCATATTTATTCAACCACATAATTATATCTTCAATTGAAGTTCTTTGGTTATTTTCATTTTTCTAACTACGAGTTTATTGGAATGCATAGAACATAAAAATTGATCCTTTTATTTATAAGACGATATGTCTCAAATCTTCCTCGAAGTTACCTCGTTTAGTTTCTTAGAATTTAAAGTATATTAAACTCAATTTGTACGTCAGTTAAACGTCTCTTCATCTCTACTGTGATCCTGCTTTGTGACTAAGTATGCTGTGACTATGGCGAGTTATGACTAATCGTTAGTCATAACTGGGTAATCAATTTTCCTCTCATTTTAGTGATTATGTTCCTGTTTTCTCTTCAACTCCTTATCACAGTTATTCGAGACAATATTTCCTTAGTATTTCTAAGTTCTTTTAAGGTCATATAGTTAAACTTTATAATTGTTTAAATCTCTCATAGATTTTGCTTAATATAATACAATCGCGTTTTAGTTTTTGTTAAAGATGAGTTACTTGTTGTTTTGGCTGCTGATAATTATTTCGTTTATCATTTAGAGTATTACAAACTAGCGACGAATTACTATATTGTGAACACCACCCCCTACTGTGTGGGGAGGAGGGAAGAGCCCAAGTAATGTCAAAGACGCTTGTAAGGTGATGGAAGAAAAGCTGTTTCTGGAGTCGAAAATCTGCTGATACATGTGAAAATGCTATCGTTGCTTATCATGATTAGCAATTTTAATACAACCGGAAGTCGCCAGTTTAAGTATCTTCGCCCTTTGGATGCGTTATGAAACTAACAGTCTGTCGTTAAAATTGTTAGAAGTGAAGTAATGCTGCAACTGTTGCATAATTACTAAACATGCGAGTTTATTGAAAAAAAGATGATCTAGGTTGAATTGCACATATTTATCAGGATATTTCTCTCATACCACTGATTTAGATATCACAATATTCACGTAGCAAGATTTGTTGATAATACACTTGTTTCCGTAAATTAAGGAACAAAGAGAAAAATCATAACTTAAAAACTGTACCATGCATTTTTATGCAATTCGCTGCAAAGCAGTATGATATGAGATGTGAAAGAAACACCTAAGAATTGTAAATAAATAGTTAAATTCAGTAATAAATGAGTACATGAAGATGATGGTCACGAAGCAGTGCTCACAACGATGTTTCATAACTGTTTATAATGGTCTCCGGAAGCAGTTGGTAATAACCATTGCTCCTGCAAAGTTCTAAGTCCCTCGGGGTTTTGGGGAGAGCAGCAACACATCTACCTATAGCATCCCAGACATGCTCAATAGGATTAAGGTCAGGAGACCTGGCTGGCTGGCCAATCCATACGTACAATAGTCTCGTCTTCAAGATATTAGTCCATGAGCTTCGCTCGATGAGGACAAGCATTATCATCTTGCAGGATAAATGTCTCTCATATTGTACCCGCATACGGGCGAACTAGTGATCCAGATCTTGTCTCTGTAAGTAGCAGCATTCGCCGTTCCACTAGGAAGCAGATACAGGTTGGTGCGTCCACCCAACGAAATGCCTCCCCAAACCATCTCATTACCTCCATCATATGAGTAAGTTTCCATTTCACAGATATTAGAGGAATGACAATGTGTCCCTGGTTCTCTCCAGATCATAGCACGCCTGGTATTGTTTTGTAGAGCAAATCGGGACTCATCTGTAAACGATGTCGATCCCATAGATTTTTTTGGATCCAGTTGACATGGAGCCTGGTCCATTTCAGATGTTCTCTCCTGTGACGTGAGGATAGAGGCACGCAGACTACTGGTCGCTTAGCCTATAAACCACCTTCGTAAAGTCTTCTGCGCACTGTGGAAGCAGATACCAATGTTCGTGTAGCCGACACAGAGTCAGATCGTAGTTGATTCGGGGTAGCATTCCTGTTTAGGCGAGGATAATTGCAGATATCGGTCACGCACTGCGATTGTAGCCAGTGGTTATCTTTATTCACTATCTCCAGGATGCTGTTGGTGACTGTTGGGATTAGTTCAACAGTCTGGAAACGTCTCACATGCTACCATCTGGCTACCTCCGCCTGACTCTGGCCGGTCTCTATTCTCACGATGGCTCGCCATCTGAATTCATCGATGAAATGCTTGCATCCATATCAAAGAATTTTGCTATCGCAAAATGTTTTGTTCTTACTGTAGACAACGAAATAGAAAACCACTCCAAAACGCATACTTTTATGGCGTGACTCATTTACATATACCGTTGATGGTTCCACTCATTTCTACACGATAACCCGACTTTCATGTGTTCCCCCCAGAGTAATCGCAATTTTTCTCTTTGTTCCTTAATTTATGGAAGTCAGTGTATTTTCAATATACGATTTCTACTTTTTGTATGTAATTTCATACACGAGTGATTATTCAATTATTAATGCCATGAACGGGTAGAAACTTGAGGAGAAAGAAAAAACTCCTATTAACATTGATGATCTGCAAGGGAATGCATGAGAAAGAAGATTGATTGTACCAAAGGACAGAAGTGAAATGAAGGAAAGAAGAAAACAAATATTTGTTTTGTGCGTTTGGAGTTGAACTGTGAATGAGTGTTAGGTAGTCACTGCACCTTTTAACAGATTTATATTAGAATGTGTATGGTGGTAGGGGATTACTGATATCAGTATGCGAAGAACCTGTATATGGACTTTTCAACTGCAGGTAGGTTAGCTGGTCACATATGGAGTTGGATGGGTTTGGTTTTCTTTCCGGAAAAACGAAGATTTTTCATTGCCCAAAACAAACAAACAGATCACAAGAATATACGTGATTGAGATACCTAGCAAACTGGATTAACTTTCCTGACACAGAATTAACTGAGTTTCTATTGGCAGCTCATCGAGCCTTTAATACGTTAAGAAGAAAATTCTGATGAATAGTGACTATAGAAATATTGGTAGAAAATTCAAGAATTAGTATCTGTACTTAAGTGTAAAAGAGAGTGAAGTGAATTGGCGAGAAATGGGTCATTAATCAACGTAATGTCTCTGTTCTGTGTAGAATATTTTAGCAACACAAATGTAAGAACGGTATTGAATGTTGAAAGGATTTACATTACATAGAGTTAAAACTCTTCAGAAGAAAGAGAAAACCGAATTTCTTGAAAGCTTAGGAGGCGAAATTTGTAGTATATATATATATATATATATATATATATATATATATATATATATATATATATATATATATATATATATATATATGACAGCCAAGTTTTTGGAGGTTAGAGTTGTCCTCCCCCCCAAAAAAAGCGAAATCATGTCTCCTCCAAATATTTGAATGTTGGCAAAAGCAAGAATGTAAGAAATTTTTAGAAATAAGACAGGATTGAATTTTATTAGCATTTAACTTAAGGTTATCATAACCACATGGAGATCATAATTTACGATTGGGGAAGTTGATATTCTGAAAGTTATGACTATTTGTACAGCGCAAAATTTGTCAAATGAAAAAGAGGAGTCCAATATACTGAGTAGCAAAACTGCGCATTGGATATGTACTCGTAGTTAGGAGAAAGTCGTTAATATACAGAATGAAAAGAATAGGTAAAATAGCAGGGGAAGTAAAGTTATGTGTAAAGTTTGAGGATCAAGTCCATCCTACCGTTACATATACTGCATGGCCAGACAGAATACTAGCATCCAACTTACAAAAGACAAATGCGGGCTGATTGGCCAAGTGGCATAGCGCTCTCAAGCCAAACGGATGTGGATTTGAATCTCATTGTGGTCATGGATATTCCTAAAAACCTGCTCTGGACGAGCTTGTATATTTCCTTGAATTTATGACTTATATTTTAAGTAAATTCAAAAAAAAAAAAAAAGTTGGCCATATGAGGGAGCTATATAGGCTTTTGCACCAAACTTAATTAAATACCTTAGAACAGCCATTTGAGATTTGCCAAAATGGAGACCTACCACCTGAAAAACATACTGCAATATAGATTCTGGCCTTATCGATCCAGATGTGTTTTATTTTTAATGCGGCAGATTGTTTATTAGGTTGGAGACTTTCAGTTAGCATAGAAATTGCCTGTTAATGATTGCCTACGTTACTTTAGGAAGAACCGAAGCGAGGGAAATTGGATGGCAATTTTTTTAAAAAATAAAGATTTGCTGTCCTGCTTAGGAAAGGTTTGAATGTGGGTTTATTTCCACGGCGCAAGATACAAACCAGTAGAATAGGAGAGAATAAAAAAGGGATCAACTCTGAAGCACAAACTTTCAGGACGCTTGAAGAAATTCCATCTGGACTTAGACATCAAGTCTGGACAAGATTCTTCTGATTCCTTTTTGACGAAAAATCACATGGGGGATTTGAATGTTGTGTTTTTGGAGTGGCAGGCACCAAGATCGTGTATATAAGTATACACCAAAGTAAAGTAAGAAGTCAAAAGATCGGATTTTCTGTGAATAATGACGAAATAAAACCATTCAAATACACGAAACAGAGCAATTCAAATATAAAGTAGGTTGAAACAGCGTTCAAAAAAAGTTACAGCTTCACCTCTCATCCGCTTTTTTTGTAATAATATCCAGATTTATAGAAAAGATGGTTACCTTCTTTCTTTCAGGTTAACATACACCTCTAGCTATTCTTGTCACCGCGTCCATAGGTTCCTCAGCAAGACAATTTCTCTCATGTACAACTCTCAGCACTGTACAAATGCTAAATGTTGCTAACCTCCGACTACTGTTTACAGTTGGAGTGGTGCGTACAACCATCCCATAAATGCTTGATGCTATCCAGAAGCACGCAGTGTATTTAATGGATGACCCTTCTCTCACACACTTACTGCAGTAACTTTCTCACAGATGGTTTGTTTCTGCCTTGTCTCTTTTATAGGTTGTTCCATTGGTATTAATCTGAACTGGCTTCCATCATTCCTCACTCTCCGTGCGTCAACATTGACTCAATGTCTAGTTTCAAATCTATTCTACTAATTTCTTGTTTTCTTTCATTTTGGAAAAGTTTTCTTACATTTTTTTTTCCAGAGTACGACCTTCAGCTGTTTTTTTAGGACACCTAGGTGTGTTTCGTCTTTCTACTTAACCACTTGCCCAACCACGGCATTGATGTACTAGTTTTCGCAATATCTGTAGAGTTGATATATATATAAAATCTAATTCATATTACATTTCAGGATTTTAATAAAATATTTTAAACAGGCAAATTTGCCTCTGCATGCTACATTTGTGAAAAACAGTTCTGACTGTATTTAGTTAAATATTCTCGGTGATTACTTTTAAAAAAAAACACTGTTTAATTTAATAATAATCGTATGATGGTACAATGGCCGTGAGTCCCCTTTATGGGGAGGTACGGCACCATCTCAGTCCCCCCAAATTTTATCCGGGCTCCGGAACCGGCATAGCTGACGAATCAGGCCTATGGCTGGGTCAGTATTCCTGACTAATCCGTGTGTGTTCACGTGGCCGGTTTGCCGGATGAAAAACACCAGATAAACTGGCGGGAAAAACCCTGCTGTCCACGCCCAAGACCGGCTAACTTGGCTATGGCTGAGGAAGATCCTTAAACTCTTCGCGTCGTCGACGGGAATCGAACCTAGGACACTCCTTCCCCAGGCATATGGTTGCGAAGCGCATAGCCACTAGGCTAACGGACATTTAATATTATGTAGCATCTGCTTCCCCTTTCAAACCAGCCACGATTTAGAACCACCATGTTTTTGGACTGTTTCTGAATGATAAGAGACGTCAGCCGAAATTAAGTGATATTTTTATCCCACTTCCCCATGAAAGCAAGGCAGCATTTCATTGTGGACGAGTTCAGTATTACTGATTCCTTCTGCTCTTCATTTTATAAAATTTCAAATGGCATTCAGAAATGACCAGATCATAGATGTCGAAAGAAATTATTCTCATTTGCAAACTGAAGTACAGCAGTGAGAACGTTGCCTTTACTTGGTCCTCCTGATAATGATTGTTCAGCAATTATCAGGAGGGCCAAGTAAAATTTCTGTCGAAACATGTCTTCACTTGTGTTCAATGATATCACGATTTCACACTATAGAGCGATATAAGAGTTATTTTTCTCGCTCTCTCTCCATATCCTAGTCATTATATGAACAGGAAAGGAATAAATGAAACCTGTATCATTGCACCAGACGATCTTTTCTTTTCTCTTTCTTCTACTTTATGTTGAGTTATACTAACAGAAGTGGTGCACGGTTGGGCGCTGGCTCCAACAGCCGAAACAAAGGGTGTTGAGCAAAATTCAATGCACTGTTGTGTTGTTGTTTAATTACAGTTGTCCAAAGAAGTTATTTAAGCCACTGTGACATTCCCTTCCATTGTGTAATATTCTTCACGCTTTTTTGGCTCTACATATCAATCAACCTATGTTTCCGGTTCCATGCATTTCCCAAACTGGTTTTGTTTCTTATAAACACAACCAAGGGTTGTGTGTTTACTTTTTTTGTGTTCAAAAATATCACGAAGGTGTTACTCGATGTTTCTGCTCAGTGGCGCACCCAGAGGGGAGGGGGGGGGGGCAAGGGGCCCGGGCACCCCCAAAGAAAAGGAAAAAACACTAGAAAAATTTCCAAAAATCTTTTCCTAATTAAAATTTATTTTTTAAATTTATGTTGTGTGCTGCTTATGAATTAGCGATCACTGCAGATACTCAGTTATAGGTCGTATGCGATGTGTAGTGTGTATTCGCAAAACGTCTACTCAACTCGGCCCCCCCCCCAAAAAAAAAGGTTAAATCCTGAGCGCTCGGCCCCCTCCAAGATTAAATCCTGAGTGCGCCACTGTTTCTGCTATAATATTTTATGTTCTTTGCTAACCTCTCTGCAGCGCATCGTCATAGACTGCCAACATTGCATGCACAAATATGGTGTCAGTAATAAAGTGAATACAGTATGATTCAGAGGAAATTTCATTATGTGGATCTTCAAGTGACGATTTCTTAAATGCTCAGTAAAATGCTAAAAGAGTAATGTCTACAGTTCTTTAACAAAACCTCTGTAAAAACTCAACCCTGATCAACACTCCTTATGGTATCAACAGGTTCATATATTTTTTTAATATGCACTAGGCGCATTCACGTTAATGGTCCAGACAGCTTATGGTGTTTGGATTCCTTTGAGAGGCTGCCAATTATTGATTCCACTAGCTCAGACCAAGTGAGCTACGAGCATCTATTTCTAAAAAGCTGAAGAACGTTCACAATAAGTAGTCTGAATTACAAGCTACAGTTTTTTAAAATAATAATAAAACATCTTTTTTCATATCTTTAAAAAACTTTTCATTTTTGCAAAACTCTTTTTTAGGTTTAAATTCCGCAATGTGCAATCAACTGGCCAAATTCGGTTTAAATTAATCCAAAATCAACGGAGAACAGAACGAACTAACCCACTTTATCTTGAGTTTTAAATCCATTTCAGTTTTACCTTTTGGAAATATTTTGATCAGATCCCGTTACCGGTGATGGTATGTTTATTAAATCGGAGGATATTAGGGATCCATACATATTTTATAGCCAAAATAAAACTCAAAGTTTAATATAAGCTTTTAAAAAAGTTTCGAAATTTACCAGAGAGTTTATGAGAATATAATCTTCGGCATTGGAGTTGCTTTAGTTTGCACTACTTAAAAGGCACAAGCTCCACCGATAAGCCCATATGTCTGCCTTTTATTACTGGTTAAATTAGGTTTCACCGCCCTGACAGTTGTTTAGAACTGTCAGTTCTCATAAGACAACCACGTAGAAACGTAGAGAGAGAGAGAGAGAGCAAAAACTCTGTTTCATGTCATAGCAATAATATATCAAAGATTTATCATAAATAAACTTTCGGTGGGTGTATAATTAATTACTAAAGTATAGAGCCGAAAGACTTCAAATAAGTAAGATAATAAAATAGAGGATATTACCGATCCATCCATAAAACTATATTTAGCTATAAAATATGGATGGATCCACAATATCCTCCATTTTAATATGTGATTTATGACAAATTGAAACATTTCAGCTCTATAATAAGTAATATATTTATTTGTACGAAAACATGTTGTAATAATTCTTCTGGAACTGGTGTTCCTTTCTTAAAACTAAGTTTTGTTTATAAATTCTTTATTCAAAAGGTGAAAAAAAAAAGGTTCCTTGTATCGGTTCTAATTATTCTAACACAACTATTTTTAAAATTAGAGGCAATATAATTAAAAACAATTGTGTTTAAGTGCATTTTTTAAAACCTATCCGATTAGTTTTATCCAATCCGTCCGTTAGTACGCGAGTTTAGACATTTTAGCTGTACAGTTTTAATGCAAATTGAAATTTGCATTCTTCACAAAAATTGTCGCAATTTTTGTTTGAAACAAACTGCAGGAAACACACGGGCAAAGCGTGTCGAAATGATATATTGCCATAACTATGTTCTGCTGAGTTTGAATTTAATAAAATTTAGGTAGAGCCTCCGTATCTCAGTCAGTATAGACGAAGCCCTTTGGTCGGAAAGATCTGGCTTCGATTCCCGTCAGTGAAGTAAGTAACCCTTATCTGGTCTCTTTCGACTAAAGGCGAATTAGCCTGTCTCATACAGTGGTAAGTTTTTTTTTTTTTTTTTTTTTTCACGCGGAAACTCGAGTTTTTCGTTCCCCAGAACAGGCAAACCGGCCTCGTGAACACACACATATGTATTACAATCATGAATACGTCCCAGCCGCATGCCGGTCCCGATCCCGGATAAAATTGGGGGATTGGGGAAAGCAACCCTGTAAAAATCTCACCAGGAATACTTCGTGGGTAATGCCTACAAAGTCACCTACGGTCGGAAACGATTGGAAGGGAAAAACCAGAACTGAGATTTATGATTATCACACAAGAATATGTCTAGTTCTTAAGTCTTAGTTTCAATCAAATTATTTTTATTGACCAAATTGGACAAAATGATTCGAAAGATAGCACTACGTCTGCATTCTGCACTGGCTTAATGTAATTTGGTATTTAGGGATATCTACTAAAGTTAGTCAAGTCGTTTTATATGAATGTCAGTCAGAGAATTTGTAATAGCAAAGTGGCAAAACAAAACTGACTGGAGTACACATTATGGGTGGGGTCACTACCCAGACCGGTTTCAACCTTATGTATAGGTGAAGCGGGCTCTAAAAATAAGACGATCCCGAAAGATCGCCCAACTCAGCGTTGTTCCACTCGATGACAGGCTCACCCCGTCACCGAGAACTTCTCAGCATTGGCTCTACCCAGTGGCAGGCTCACCTCACCACCAAGCAGAGCCATAATCTCAGCGGTGGCCCCACTCAGAGACAGGCAAAAATCTACCTCTAAGTGGAGCCTCTCAAAGCCAGATCCGCCCCGCACCGGTTTCCACCCTCATTGGGGTCTCATCAGTGAGTAGGTACACCCTAAATACCAAGGTTTTAGTAATACAGAGCCTTATCAACATTACCTATACAAGTTGCTACAAGGTGTTTTTATTTTGAATAAGAATCTCTGGAGGAGGTATAGATGTAAATAAGTTTTTTATCTTGAGAATAATGTATATTAGGGTTACCAAGTGATTTTATAAACTTGGTTATTTTACTCCTAATCCCAAGCAAGCAAACAGTTAAGTTTGCGCCTGAACGTAGTTCAAGTCTAAAGGTGGTGCAATACCAGGGCAACTCATTGTAAAAGTGGGTAAAGCTCTGATCACTATTCTTAGTATTTTCCATAATGTAGAACACATCTGGAGTACAGTTGTTATGATAATCGAATAATACCGCCATGTGAAAATGCTTTAATGAAAGTCACCAGTTTCTTATGATTGTCTGTGATCCATTCTTCACTTCTTACTTTTACATGTGTTTCTTCTTTTATTTTATAATATGTAAACAGATTATGGAAACGTTGAACCTTAATAATTTTACAATACCTATAGATGTTTTAACTTTGAAAATATCGACTTCGAACTATTAATGCTAAATATTAACTCAATATATATATATATATATATAATAACAATAATAAATATGTGATAAAAAATAGTGTTGCCTTTCCTGAGATATCACAGCAATACTGATTTATTAAAAAATCTAAATGCTTCAAACAAAAATAATTTAACAATAATATCTAATGGGAAAGTTAGGTGAAGTTTTTCAAAGCTTGCTTTATGTTTTTTCTCATTTTAGAAAATGAGATGTACATTAAATGTAACTTGTATAGCAAACAATGTATTCAATCTCTCTCTCTCTCTCTCTCTCTCTCTCTCTCTCTCTCATTTAATGCTTTTTACTCCCAAAGGAGTAAGTTTGCAGCCATCCTCCACCCTTCAGCAATCACTGATAGTGAGCTCAAATCTCTCAATGAAGCAAGATTTTCAGGGAAGAGATTGTGGCAGACAACTGTGATGAGCTCATGGCCCCAATCCATAACAGGTGTACTTCGTGTGAGTTCTACAGTCGATTTTGGGCACTGTGGAGTTATAAACCCGAATATTGGGGAAAAAAAACCTACTTGCCTATGCTAAACTTGACTAATTCGGGAAAAGGCCAAAAAAAAAAAAAGGGGGGGGGCTTCGCAACAGTTCCTTTAGAAGGTAACTTGAATTGAACCTATAATGGACACAGGACTACACAGGCATCTTGAATTATCAGTATATTGATCCATTACATTGAAAGCATTTATAAAACTTGATTTCTGTCCTTTAAGCAAAATGAGATTTTTTAAAAAACTTCGTGTTAACTGAATTAGAATCTGCTTTCAGAATTTTTTTTTGTATCAACCACATTTTTTAGTGGAAGGGGAATGAAAATTTCATGTATAGATAAAAATTAAACACCATAAAAAATTAATTTTTTATGGTGTTTGTCGTTTGCAAGGCACCTTTTTTCATCTGGAATTCCATTTTCTTGGAACTTCTTTTCCATGTGTTTGTTTTCCAATATGTTTAGAACGAATTCTAAATACGAATCGAAGGAATACACGTTTCACGATATAATATAGGCCCTTTGAGAAACCATAGCTCATCGAGTAACAACGATGCCATTTGGTTCGAAAGATCTGGATTTGAATCCCATCTAGGAGGAGAAGACTGTCAGAGCTTTTCAACCTATTGCTGAAATCGTTTATAAAATTTTGCAGGAGGTTTTCAACCCACAAAACATGCAAATTGGCCAAAAGAACACCAGCATAATAGATTAAGGCTTTAAAACTTTAGTTTCCTCAGACGTTATTTGAATTAAATCCAGTCTTACAGTTCCTGGATTTATCGCACTTTATCATCTCATTTACGATGTTAACACAATTCGTCATACTGAGTATTAATAACCAAGGGGTTTCAAACAAACTGATTTAATGGTCAGCATGCTCATATTTCTTCTACTTCACTAAGTTTGTTGTTAAAATTGGTGTCCTTCGTAACTTTCAGTATTTGTGAGCCAATAAAAATGCTTTTTTTTTTAAACTTCCCTTATGCTTAAGAATTTATTTTTTAGATTTCTTATTCAAGAATAACAGCTTTCACCAGACCCAGTTTTTTATTTATTTATTATTTTTTATATGCCTTTTTTTTTCATTATTTTTTTTTCATTTTTATTTATTTTTAACATAATCCGAAAACCCTTTTCTATAAACCAAAACATTGAACTTTTCAAGCCCCTTCTGCCTCAAATAAGCGGGACGGTGGTCTCACACCCGTCAACGAAATTCATCTTCAACCTAAAGACAATCACAAACATTCATGTCCATGGCGGGATTTGTGCATGCATAATCCGAAGTTTATTATTTGGAATGTGGATACGCTAACTACTCGTCCAGTTCGACGAGTTGCCTCCAGAAGAAATCGTAGGCGCGTTTCCAAGTGGAGTGTGTGTGGAAGTTCCTGCTGTTTCATTCTTTGACATAGACAGATGTAGAGAGATCCTCCCCGGCAATTTACAGACACTGAATACGTGCATCATGGTCACATTCCTCCACTAACCCTTCACTCGTTCTCCTTTTAATGGAGGAGAAAGAAAACTCCAGAGCAAGGATAAACACATCGCCTTTCTAAGAGCATATAGACAGCTGACTCATAATACAGTTACGATTCGTAAACAGCTTGGAAATGCTAGTCATAACCGATAGATAATGGCTACGGATGAAATGAATACATAAACCGACAGAGCCTTAATTAAACCTTGAAAGAAAATATTATAATATTTTCTTTCAAGGTTTAATTACTGATGAACCCGTTGGACTATTTTCAGCATTGAGTATTGCAATTTGTGCATGCATAAATAAATAAAGTATATTTGATTTTTTATTTAGAAAAACAAGCGGTTTCCTATATAGAAAAGTTTTTCTTTTTTTTTTCTTTCTTTTTATAGAAAGTCTAAAGTATTTTTCTATGGAATTCAGAAGTCCGTAATGAAAATACTTGCTCTTCAATGAGTGCCAATGATGTAACGTCAAAGCATATTCAAGTTGATAAACAGAATTATTAAGTTTCCACTGTAATCTAGCGACAACATCTTGTATGTCATAACAGCTTCTGTCTCATACTGAGAATCACTCACTTCATTTATAGAGCTAATGACTTGGTTTTGGAAAAAAGCCAGGATGTAATGCATCCTTATTAGGGCTATAGATAATCACGAATGGTTATAAATGGGGGAAAAAATGAAGCAACACTTTTTTTTTCCTTTCCTGTTTTGCATTTTAAATAAAACAAAGTGCAGAGTAAATACTTCTTTAATTTCCATTCGGTTCGATCATATTTATATATAAAATTATATATCTATAAACTCAAGTTATATCTATGAAATCTCATTTGTCTGGTTAAAGCGCTCATTGGTAGTTGGTGGTGTCGCTCTTAAATTTCTTATTCGCTTTCCTGTGAATGAATTATAGAAAACAATACGCTATTTGTTAATGGCAGGATAATTATTCCATTCCTGTTTTATATAATAAATCGAAAACAGTAACCTTTCAGAATGATATTTTATTGTTTTCAATGAATGACAACAGTGCGAACTGTATCAGATTGTAAGTTTATTAATCGCAAAGTTCAGCATTTTAATATTTCCTACTAAGAGCTCTTTAAATAACCTAAAATATTTGGCTTTCGCCTAGATTAATTTTTTTAATGAGGTAACATCTCGCGACAAATATAACCTAGTGTGGTAGATGTGTTAAGGGCAAATATTTCACCTCGCTGATACCGCATAAAGACACTGGTGGATAATTACTGTATTTACATCGGAGCCAATTCATAAAATGTATTAAAGTGTTTTCTTAATGCGGCACTTTGCCAGCATTTCCTTTCACTATCTCTTCAATTTGCTTTGCTGAGCACATCTCAGAGAAACGTCGTTGGTATTCAACCTTCTTTGGAACCTCTTCAGATCTATAAGTAGTCACTTGGACAACACTTGCGAATACACCTGATCCCTAGTGGTCGGTATGAGAACTATAAAGGGATGGAATGTTCTCAAACCACGGGATACTTCCGTTAACATCTGCTTGTGACGTATGCTGTTAGAAACACACGTCGCAACAGACATTTTTTATTTCTTATCAATGTATCTGAGAATAATGTCTGCGTCAAGCGTGTATATTTAACAAACCGCCTTCTAAAATAGTCTTTGCCTAAAAATAACTGCCTAATTCCCCCCCCCCCCATTCTAGTTAATCTTAATTACAGAAGTATCTGTCTGATCTTCGACGGCAATTAGAACATTACGCAGTGCTCTTTAGAAACTGAACTGACCTTCTTTTCTTTTCTTGACGCCAACAGCGTTGTTTACAAGACTAGTCCATCTACCGTGAATAACCTACAGTTTTCCTCTCTCCCTGTCTGTCCTACTCCGACAGTTTCGAGTGTCTAGGTTTCGTTTTTGGCACAAAGGTAGTCACACCATACTATTACGTTACGGCATCGTCTAATTTTGTTATTAGTAAACAGGCTCCCTCCTACGGAAACTTCAGAAATCTCGCGTCTTCCCACTTTTTAAACCAGAATAGCCTTTACTTTTGCGTCAGAAAGAACCAAACAAGGAGGAATTGTACTGAAATGCTTTTTCCTTATTTTATATTCTTCCACTTTTATTGTAATTAATTATTAATATTATTTTTTATGTCTCAACATATTACGAAGTTTTGAGATTTGAACTTAAAACCACTTTTCTTTTTAAGGCTAACATATTAATGATTTACAGTGTCTTCGATCATTTAGTGCAGATATTACGTAATATATAATTCAATGTACATATTCATTTCATAATTAAACAGTAAAATAAAAATTCATATTACCTTGAAAATATCGCTTAAGTATTCAACAGATAAAAAATGTTCATCCATCAAGTGCTAAAATAACTTTTTTTAAACTAATATGCTTTTTTTTTTAATTTTAACGTATTAAAATTTTAACTTAGTTTTATTGTTCATACCGATTTTATTGCTATAAAAGGTAGAAGGCGATTTCTTTTGGATCGTACCTAGAACAAACCTGCCCTAAATACTTAGTTAACTTATTTCAAAACCAGGAAACATGTAACACTTCTGTTTCATGTAATACTTCTGTTAAAACTAAGTTAAAATTAAAATTTTAACTTAGTTTTATTGTTCATACCGATTTTATTGCTATAAAAGGTAGAAGGCGATTTCTTTTGGATCGTACCTAAAACAAACCTGCCCTAAATACTTAGTTAACTTATTTCAAAACCAGGAAACATGTAACACTTCTGTTTCACTTCTCAATCGTCCATTAGTGGAAATAAATAATAAATAAATAAATGGGAAACGGGTATTGCGTACTGAACTGCTTTAGCTTTGGATTTGCAACAAGTCACAATTACGTAGTTTGTTTTCAACCCGTACACACTTGGTAGGTGGCGCTATGGACCAACAGCTATCTTTCCTTCTTTTCGTTTCCAAGCGAAAACAGCGTAACAAGAAGTGTTTGTGTATGTATGACTATCTTTTGCACTTTATTTATGCGCTGTTTATCATAATTCATTCACTGATCTTTTACATAAACCATGGTAGATTAGTTTTCATTACGTGTGCATAAAATTTACAACGCATGAAAGTTCGCTGCATAAATGTTTTGAAACGACTTTTGGCAATTGCAAGTGAAGCTTCTGCTTGGCCATTATATAACAGGGGAAGTTTAAAGGAAAAAGTGCAACCAAATATATTTGACACAGTTGATACTTACATTTATTGTGTTCGTGAGATTGAATCGATAGAGTTATTTCATTCTGTGCTAAAGCAGAATTAAATATCCTCATTTCCAGTGGCGGCTCGTGGCTTGAAATCGTGGGGGTGCTGTAACTTTCGAAATATATACACACCGTAAGGACAGTGTATGCATGTTTGGATAAAATATCAAAATTATGGTAAAAATTAAACATGAAAAAATATTGTTTATTATCGATAAAATTATACAGTTTGGTATAATTCAAAATTACTTAAAAATAAAATATATTCCTTTAATTGTAATTAAAGGAATGGATTTACAATTTTTGGACATTACAATTAAATCCTTTAATTGTAATGTCCAAATATTTAAAGAGACGGAGTAAACACGATAAGCACTACGAACACTCTACTACGCGCACAAACTGCATATAAACAACAATGGAACTGCGCGACGGGCAGTGCCGCATTACGCTAATAGCTCGTATCTCACTATGACGTGCATATGCTTGCGCGCGTAGCAATATGACACTGTGGTAAACACAGTGCTGCTAGCGTCCTTCGCTCTCCTAAGTGCTACAAGATGGATTTTTATTATTTTTTATACAAAATAAGAGAATTGTATAGGATTGTTGATGATAAAATTAAATATTACAAGCAAATATAAATAAATTAATATTAATGTAAAATATAAATAAATTAATATTAGTATAAAATATAAATAAATTAATATAAAATAATGTAAATATTTATATATCGAGAAAAATTGGGTATGCTGCAGTTTCGCAGTGCATATGCACGAGTCGCCCCTGCTCATTTCAACTTCGCCGTTTCTGCGGACGTCTAAGTGGCTGTTCAAATCATGAGGAATCGCACTGCAAATTCATCTCTTGGTGCAATTTAAGTTCAAAGCTGAAGTAATGCCGCTGAATGGAACTGTAAAATTTCAAAGATATTCAATGTATAAAAAAAATACTAAAATAAAATAATAGAGCCGCGCGATAAACAGCAGTTTTTTTTGTTAAATATATTACAGCTATAGGGAAGACTGCAGTTTCACAACTTGTTTTCGTAGTGCATCATCCTATTAGCATTGCGTGGCAGTCATGAACTGAGACTTCTTTTACGAAACTGCATATGCAGACATATTTTAAGTATAGAGCAACATTCATGTACGGTATATATTTACATGTTGAGAATTTTCCAGTTTATTATTATTATTATCCAAAAAAATCAGCTAACGCTTCTTTATTCTCGTATATAGGGAGTAGGCGAGGCCGTTTAGCCCTATCTAACTTTTGGAGACTGAATGGGCAGTTCAATCTCCACTGGTACCCAATCAGAGATAGCTGGCCCAGGGCTATCACAAATTAAAAGGCACGCAGTGAAGAGAGACTGCTCAACAAGTGCCGCAAGCTCGTGGTCCCTAACCCTAACACTCGTATTTAATGTCTGACATAATGTGGGTTCTACGGTCGATTTTCTTGAGTTTACGGGAGAAAAAACCCGCTTGCCCGTGCCAGAGATCGACTAACTCGAGAACCGGTCGAAAAAAAGCTTAGAAAAATTTCTTCTAGTAGCCGATTAGATTCGAAACCAAGAAGTCTTCCTTCGTGCGCCGTGGTGTGCAAACACCACAATCCACTGAGCTACACTAGGCACGAAAGCAGTATGGTTTCTAGACATTAAAAAGCACAACCGTGTTGTTGGTCTTTTCATTGCAAGTGAAGCTTCGGCTTGGCCATTATATAACAGGGGGAGTTTAAAGGAAAAAGTGCAACCAAACATAAACACACTAAATAAAGTTCTTGATAAAAACAAATTTTCTATCATTCTTCTTGACCTGACCAAAGCATACACATACTTGATAATGAAATACTGTTGACCAAAAGTCGGGATAAGAGTTACACTACATGTCTGGTTTAGAAATTATCCCACAGACAGAAGAATGTAAGTAAAAAATATAGGGGAATAAAGATACAACATGGAATCCCTCAAGGAGTGATATTATCGCCTCCGCTGCTCAATATACAGGGTGTTCGGGATAAATTTGACATATTTATAATTAATTATATTTTTCCGTAAGTTACATGTATTAACACACTTCTCTTCATTTAAAAGTTTGGACCCTTCTTCATTCATATACAAGATGTCAGAAAGGATGGATAGCTGGAACCCACCTGAATCATGGAAGAGAATAACTTGTATCATGATGATTCGTGCCCGCCATCAAAATAAGGATATTACGACTGCTGCCCAATGCTCCCTGAATACAGTAAAAACAATCAGGCATGAACTAGAGACTTGCAATGGTGACTACGATGATGTAGCAAGAAGAAAGATCCCTAGCAGACGATCTGATTGCGTTCGTACAGCAGAATTCCTCGCAAATCTGCAGGAACAGGTGTTGAAGAACCCTGGCATTGGAATTCGGGCTTTGTTCGTGGAGTTGCTAACTGTAGTCAAGCCCTGGATAACAAGGGTAGCCAATGGTAGGCCGTATGTATGGCAGCAGGATTCGGCCCCTTGCCACACCTCTGGGAAAAGTCAAAAATGGTTGTCTGAAAATTTCTACGACTTCACCAGTCCAAATGTTTGGCCTCCAAACTCCCCAGACCTTAACCCCATGGATTATTTTGTATGGGGCGCAGTTGAAAAAGACACCAATCGCACTTCCAGTAATACAAAAGCCCAGTTAATGGATAAAATTAAAACAGTTTTTGCGGCCCTTCCCAGGGAGACTGTAGCATCAGCTTGTTCGAGGTTCCGAAGCAGAATTGAAGCTGTGATCGATGCTAATGGTGGTTATTTTGAGTAAATCTTGTTGATAGTATTGTAATTAACTCTGCCTGTAATGTTTTTTTGTCAATTCATTAAATTTAATAGATACAAAGAAGATTTTCTTTTTCCTTACGAAACTGTCAAATTTATCCCGAACACCCTGTATACATAAATGCATTCACAACATCCACACAATATGCAGATGATATAGTATTGCTGACATTCCACACAGACATTAACACTGCTCTCTCTCTCTCCAAAGCACAGCACCAGTGGTGTAGCTAGGGGGGTGCAGAGGGGGCGGTCCGCCCCGGGCTGCACTTTGAACCTTTTGTAGTTAATTCTAAAATACAGTCTCGAGAACTCAGTTCCAAATATTGTAATACTGCTGCGAATTTTCCTCACAATTGCTGTAAGTGTTGCTAGTTGTGAGAGGAGTTTTTCTAAATAAAATTGATTAAGAATTATCTTACTATGAAATAGATTTCGCCAATGTCATCGACGATTTTGCTAACAGAAAAGCAAGAAAAATAACATTTTAGAATGTTGAAATTGAAGTTTTACTTCAAAAATAAACATAGTGTTTTAATTTATTTTCCTATACGTCGTTTTGACTTTTTGTAGTATTTTTGGTGTGTATTAAGAGGGGCGGCAAACTCATGGATCGCCCCGGGTAGCAACTGCTCTAGCTACACTGCACAGCACCACTTCTACCACAATTCAATTATTGTAAACAAAACTAAAACGCAGTAAATCAAAGAATCCAAGAATCATGCACTCTATGCCAGTAATGATATATAGTCACACGTAGCACTGCATTAACCGTGGCAGCTGCCACTGTTCCGAAATCACACCCGTAACATATGCTGAATACCTCTGTTTATATATAGACAACCACTTTAAATGAATTAAACATATGAATGCCTTCATAACAAACTATGCACCATTGCTGAAAAACTCTTCCAAGCAAAAGACATGCCAACTAACATAAAAAAAAAAAAATAATAAATAATAATAAAAAAAAACTCATATATTATGGCATTTGTGAAACAATACTAAAGGAACGGTATAACTGTCTGCACACTAAACAAGTCACCCAGAAAATTTCGAAAAACTTCACTGATGTTTTAATGGTGCTTTGGAGGCCCAATACACACCAGACAATAACCGAACCTCTGATGTCAACACAAAATCTTGAGCAGGACCGGCGCATAGTATTTTTCTTGTGTGTGGGATTAATGTTCGGCGCCTTTCCAAAAAAAGTTTTTTTTTTTGAATAAAGTGTGAATAAAACGAACAGGAAATTAAAAACAAATGAAAACCGCTTTACAGTATAATGTTACCTACGGATTAGTCCTGCTTATACAATTTTTTTCAAGTTATATAAATTTTCAAAATAATATAAAATAGTAATATAAAGTTAAGAGATTTATTCAGATATTCTTTACATTAATTTTGCTAAAAGGGACTCGTCTGGCTTTCATTTTAGCGAAATCCTGTCGCAGTATATCAGTGTTGATAGACTGAGCAATATTGTTTTCTATTGAAATTAGTGCCAAACCATTTAGTTTTTCTTGACTCATGCTTGATCGCAGGTAGTTCTTTATTAATTATAATTTAGAAAATGTTCTCTCTCCCTTAGCAACTGAAACGGACAAAGTCAATAGTATTCTCAATGCAATCAGTGAATTTGCAAAGAGTTCTTCAAGGTTGTTGTTATAAATCCACTTCGAAACCATTTCTGGTGTACTATTTTCTTCAATTTTTCTAGATAATAATTTCAGCTCTATTTGCAGTTCTTCTGTTTCAATGTCCTTGTTTTCTTTGTCACTTAATGCTTTTTCTAATGAACTATATTTTTCTTCTAATTGTTGGTCTTCCATGTTATCACATTCTGTAATGTTGTACAAAAATTCCAAGGACTCCAAATCGCTACTAAATGAATCAAAATGCATCTTCATTGAAGTAATTGCTGTTGTGAACAAAATGTCGAAAAATTTGGTTTTGAATTTTCTTTTTGCATCAACGGGCTCCGAGGTATCTGGTTCCTTGTCAAAGAATTTCTTTCTCTTTCGGATCCGATTATCTAACTCAGGACTAAAATTGTCTGTTAAATCCGCATCTTTTGCGATGTATTTTGCTTGGGAAATATAATTCTCGAAGGAATCAATTTCAATTTGAAAATTCTGTAAGTTTTCTGGCCAATCCGCTATGTTTTCAAGATCAGAATAGCTAGTCATTTCCAAAGCACTCGTTTCTACATCACTATTTGAACATTCTCTTTCAAACACTACGTCAATTGAGTTCCCATCATCCTGTTTAGTTGCACTTGTACCAGTATTTGATTCAATCTTAACGCAAGTTTCATCAGTTTCAGCGCCAGGCCTCACAATGGTTACAATTCCACCATCATGCTTAAGCTCACTTGTGTCCATTGGTTCGATAGTGTGAACAGAATTATCCTTGTCTTGCCCATCTTGCAAGAAAAACTATGTAGCGTTCTTTGATTCCTTAATTGCTCTACCAGCCTCTTTTCTCGATTTTGTTTATTCTGCCAACCAGACAATTTTCTCTTTCGATCCATATTTCGGGCGAAGTGGATTTCCTGGTTTTTTTGGAAAATTTAAAAATGGGTACAAAAATTAGAGAATGACAAACTTATGAAAAATGCAAAAAATATTTTTATTAAAATAACATTATTTATCCTATATTTTCTATTAATTCATAATTTTAAAAAATTTTAAATTCTTCTAATGAAAACATCAACCCTGAGGGTCTTTAACTCATATTTAAATTTCAAAAAACCCAGGAATTCCACTTCACCCCATATTTCTACAAATCTTTTTAACCTAGTTACATAGGTACATTTCTTCTAAAGCAAGTGAAATATCCTACCTTTATGTCTTTTATACAAAACAATATTTCTTTTATGCCAACAGTTGTTCAATATAAGTTATTGGAAATGTTACAGAATACTAGCCTACTTAGTTCTCTCAGGAAGATTCAACGAAAATAGATAAGAGAATTTTACAAGAATGTTTCGCATTGGACTCGAGAGTTTGACGATTATTTTGTGTCGCTGACGCCGCCCTAACAGCCCGCTAATATAACAGGCTAGAATGTTGAGAAGAATGAGTTATCAGTAGTAAGCCGACTTTTAGGGCCGAACCACATGCATCCGATCCGATTAAAATTAGGATACGGCCCTTACACGGAACTCAACAATTAATCATAAGTTGATTTATGATACATCAAAAAATAAAGAACTATTTTAGGTATATTTTCGTAAATTTTAATCAAAAATTACAGTGATATAATCGGGTCCAGGATACAATTTCAGAATTTATTTGTTTTCCGGGAAGATCTGAAGGGGCCCAAACGGAAGACGACGTACATTCATAATTATATGTACCATTCGTTGTTCGTTTAAACTCTTATCTCATATTTTTTGATATCTTTTAGGCGCCTTTTCTTCTGCGGCGCCTGTGTATATTGCACACGCCATCAGCCGGGCCTGATCCTGAGCATAAAAAATCTAAGACACTAAGTTCTATTGCTAAGACACTATTTCAATAACGCTTACGTAACACTAGGGACAGTAGCGCACTCAGGATTTAATCTTGGTGGGGGGGGGGCGAGCTGAGTAGACGATTTGATAATACACACTACGCATCGCATAGACCTATGACTGAGCATCTGCAATGATCGCTAATTCATAAGTAGTATAGAAATAGAAGACACGACACAACATAAATAAAAAATATGAATTTTATTAATTAGGAAATGATTTTTGGAAAATGTATTAGTGTTTTTTCCTTTTTCTTTGGGGGGCCCAGGGCCCCGTGACCCCCCTCTGGGTGCGCCACTGACTCGAACAACCACAACCTTCTACACAGCTAGGCATTACAAATTGAATGGCGCTGCCACGAGAGAGCATCTCATACCCACACAACTCAACAGCTTTCCACACAAAACACATCTGAATAATTATAGAACATTAGCACACGAACTCCGGAAATTGTATCAACACACTTAATACAGCAATAAAGTTGACGTTCATACCACAGCAACAAATGGAAAAAAAAAAAAACATAAATTAATGTAAATCGTTAATCTCAGTATCTTCAGAAAAGCCAACTAGATTTGAAGTTGGTCAGATAATTCCACCTCGTCATCCTTTTGCTACTAATATTATTACCTAACCCACTTCATAAATTTATCACTTCCTTTCATTTACTTTATCCTATGCATAATTTACACACACACACACACACACACACACACACACACACACACACACACACACACACACACATACACACACACACACACACACACACACACACATTTAAAATAAAAGGCGTAATATATATTATAAATCACTTTATACTTTCAGATCACACATCACACTTGAGTGTTTAACGTCTCTTTCATTCTGTAACATGCTCCCTTTGTCTGATTTTAATAGGATTTTCTACTTTTCACTGTATTTTGAACTATGTTAGCTGAAATGGTTAACAAAATATTAGCAGTAATGAATCTGTATCAACTAAAATAAAGATATTTCAACTGATTATGTGGATGATAACAAAAGTTACGTCATTGTAAAAAAAATCCCTATTATTGATAATCTTGGACTGATATATCTTAAGACATCTTTGATTAACTTTCTTAATTACTAATTAAATAAAATAAACCACAGATCAGATTCATAAAAAAAGTAATTAATTATTATTATTTTTTTTTAGTAATCATTGTAGAAAAGGATGCACTTCAGGACTGAATTTTGTAAAAGAACACCTCGGAATGTTACATAATGTTACTCAGGGCTATTGTACATATGTAGATATTGGAAACATCCACAAATATATAGTTAAAACAAATAAGTAAATTATTATTATTATTATTATTACAGAAACTTTTACTTTAGCATAAAGCGATATCCCATTAAAACTTCCTCTTCTCTGTTGGAATTCTTCAAATTGCTAAACATTGAATTAACAACCTAATATTGATCTAAATTTAATTATGTAGTGGAACTTTTTTTTGGTCAGTTCCTTATCATGTTACAAATTAATGAGTTCCAAGCCTCTGAATATGATATTGATATAATGTGTAGCTGGAGAACATTCAGTCCATCTCATACGCGCGTTTAAGTAAATGCACAAACACTTACTTGATTTGTTTTATCTGTCCCTACGCACATAACTCCTTTATAGGAAATTTTAACGAAATTTGTAAGTTTCTAAACTATGCAAAGCTTTCAGCTTTTGGTTTAATCGTTGTTCGTGGCAAAACGATGCAAAGTTATGTTACTAATGGCATTAAATAAACTAGGTTTGTCTCGAATCTTATGGATGTTTGTTTTTAAAATTCTCAATTCAGTGGCAACACAGTTCATGTAAACTGCCCAAGACTGCTACTGTGTATTTTAGCTCCGTTCTAATTTATAACTGCAATTTGACACTTATTCATACAAATAAATGATTATGCAGTACAGTGTCGTATCAACTTAAAGATGTGTAATATGTTACAGTTCAATAAGGATTTTGTATCGGTATCAATATAGGTGGATGCTGCATATTTTAGGGTGTAGAATTAAAAGGAAAAAAAAAAAAACGATGTTTTGTTTTAGCACATCACAGCTCTCTGTGACAAGTATGTCAAACCCGAGGTTGATATAATCATTATATTATATAATCGAAAAAGTTAGCAAACGCCTTTCAATTCCCCTAATTAACATTTGGAGGCTGAGGAGCAGGGGCGGCTCGTGCATAGGCATTGCAGCACGCCCAATTTTTCTCGCTATATAAATATATTTATTTATATTTGCTTGTAATATTTAATTTTATCATCAACAATCCTATACAATTCTCTTATATAGGATCTTCTTGTAGCACTTAGGAAGGCGAAGGACAGTAGCAGCACTGTGTTTATCACATTGTTATATTGATATGAGCGCAAGCATATGCACGTCATAGTGAGATGCGAGCTATTAGCGTAATGCGGCACTATCCGTCGCGCAGTTCTACTGTTGTTTATATGCAGTTTGCGCCAGTAATAGAGTGTTCGTAGTGCTTATCGTGTTTACTCCGTCTCTTTAAATAATTGGACATTACGATTAGTGATATAACATTTGTTACAGTTTTTATTTTAGAACATTATTGGAATTATTGTCAATTACGACCTCAGAATTTTTAAGTAATTTTGAATTATACTAAACTATATAATTTTATCGATAATAAACAATATTTTTTCATGAAACAAAACAAAAAGAATATTTTATTTTTAAGTAATTTTGAATTATACCAAACTGTATAATTTTATCGATAATAAGCAATATTTTTTCATGTTTAATTTTTTTTTTATTTTTACCATAATATACATACACACTGTACTTACAGTGTGTATGTATATTTCGAAAGCACCCCCACGATTTCAATCCACGAGCCGCCACTGCTGAGGAGGAGTAGTCAATCTCCACCATAACCAATCAGAGATAGCTGGCCAAATACTATTATTGATTTTAAAATCTCTCTCTCTCTCTCTCTGTCTTCTTTTCTCTCATCTTGGTGTTAAATTTCTTTGGGCCACAAAAAGCAGTAATATTTTAAAAATCCTTCTAGCGTACCTAGCAATCATAAGTATTCTAATGGAAGTTTGAACCGTAGTACTTGCATCTACTTGACATATTCCCAAATCACCTTAATAATTATCGCGTGCGAGAGGCACTGTTACCAAATTGCTTTTAGATTATTATGATTTCTAAATACAGAAATTTTCGTTCCTGGAGCTAATAAGCTCTCCTGCTGAAGACGGATCTAAGTTGCTCAGATTGTTGCTTTGACAAATTTAAATCTGTAACAAGATCGTTTAATTCCTTCTATTGTTTCATCAGGTGATGTTAGCTGACTTCATAAATGCTTTACCTGATAATGATGATATACGTTAAGAGAAGTTTCATTCATCATCAGCACTACAGAATATTTTATAATGATCTGTTTTTCCACATATTCTTTCCCTTACAATTTCTGTAGCTCACTCGGTATAGGCGATGCTCTCTGGCTGAAACGACTGCTCGAATTACACGTAGGTCGCTAAGAACCTGCGTGTTTCCAAGGGCTATTTTTTAGGAGTGAGTTGATTGATTCGTAAGGTGTTAGAGTGTTTCCTCTCGGAAATTTCCTCAGAAGAGGTAAACCAGCCAGGAAAAAAAAAAAAAGAAAAGAAAAGACATTCGCAATTAATAGACATAATACACTGGCTTCATAGCCTTAGTTGCTTCGTCTGTAATTCTGAATAGTAATAATCTGTGTGAATATTATCTGTGTTCTTCCACTATATGAACAACGTTTTCTAGTTACTCTGAATCTAATCCACAGGTTTACTAATTACATCTCATCTAAATAGAAAGCACATTGAAAGTTTTCTTAATTTGGTATTGCTATGTTTAACAGATGCAGGTGTGCAGGTTGTGTCGCCATTTCAAGACGATAAATAACAGTCAATTTTTATACAATTCTCTAATTAGCAAATTCTATTTTATGGGGGGCGCTGAAATATAAATTTGAACAAAGGTGTCTCTTACTCACCGGGGCGGCACTGAACAGATGAGAAAAGGGAGGACAGTACACCATTCCTCTTTCATATTCGATAACCACCAAAACTGAAAAATAAAATTTTTCAGAATATCAACGTCTAGCTCTAAATTCCATAACTATTCTTCAAAGAAGTGATGCTTCCTTTTGAATTTCACTTAGTAAAACTAAACTCGCAAAAAAGTATTACCCGTTTCTTCCATTCTTACTCTTGACAACGCCCACGCATGTGAATATGATGAAAGGTCTGTCTGTTACAAGTATCGCCTCCTAAACAGGTTCCGTATTCAAGTGTCTTTTAGCTGATATTCGTTGAAGTTTCTATATACTGCAATTTTTTTTTTCCAGACAGGTATTTTTAAACACATAAACGTCATTATATCTCTCTATCCATTCGTCTCTCCTTACGAAATGAATGAACAGCTTTCAAAGAAACGTTACAGTTTAATGTTTCATTAAAAGAAGTTAATGTTAAAATTTAACATTTTAATGAATATGAACAATGAGAAGAAAAATCTTTTCTATGATTGTTTTCCTGGAACTCCTTGGATTCCACTAATACCATTGTAGTATGAATGAATGAAGGAGTTGCCTAAAAATACACTATTCATCTTGACCATTTACCCCGAACGCAGTGCACACTCATGTTACAAATCGCGTATCTTCTCTTTAAGGGACAGCCAGAAACGTAATTGAGACTTTTTCCTTAAGGATTGGTCGTCTCGTCATCGGATATCAATCCCATGAAAAGTAAATGAACGAAAAGGTTCTAGTAAGGACCTGTTGCTAGCACATACAGGGTGTCCACAAATGTTTATCCTGATTTCAACTCGCTGTAATATTTTAACAATTTTACAAACGATTAACAATTTTACAATTTTATAATTTAAAATTTTAATTGCGTACAATTAAAATTTCAAATTTTAAAATTTGTGGATTTTGAAATTGATTGCGTACAAAGTCCAAATTGTCTAGGAGATAAAACCAGATGATCGTCCAAGACGTGAAGAATTTGCTAACCTCATTTTGAACCGCATCGATGAGGATAATGATATTTTGCAGCGTGTTTGTTTATCTGATGAGGCAACATTTCACATGAGTGGAGTAGTCAACAGACACAATGTAAGGATCTGGGGATCTGAAAACCCACATGCCATAAGAGAACATATTCGAGCTAGTCCAAAACTCAATGTGTGTGGTGTGGACTATGCATAATCGAGCGATTGGCCCTTTCTTCTTTCTTGAAAAAGAAATTAATGGAAATGTGTACTTAGACATGCTCATTAATTATGCCATTCCCCAACTACAGGAGATGCAACCAAATGTTATCTTTTGAGGTCACCGGACATTACACTCCCTAGACGTGTTACCGGCGGAGCACATATTGAAGTTGTTCATTGACTTTTTTTTCTATATGTTATGCATTGAAGTCTAACTTTGTGTTTCATTTCAGGTATCCACAGAAGAGTTATAATATATTATAATCATGGTCAACATTTGTGGACATCCTTCCACAGGTATGTAGGGTAAGATACCTGTGAAGTGTTTTCGGGATTTCGTGAAGTCGATTCCCCAGCATATCGAGCTTGTGCAGGTTCAAATGGATTTCAGGCTCGTTTGTGATTCAAAACAGGCTTAGACTTATAATGTGTCCTTCTCTCTCTCTCTCTCTCCCACCATGCTGCTATAATAGATGATACACATGCACTTTTATTTTGCTTAAAAGAAAACCAGGCCATAGCTTTAAGAGAAAGGACGTGAACGATGTTGTCTTGTCCTAAATCTTTTAAAAGTAAATTCTCAAGAGACAGGTCTTTGATGTCTTAAGTAGTAGTGCAGGCAATTGCTGAACTTAGAATTAAAAATGAAAAAAAAAAAATCTAGAGATCGTGATGACAGAAAGCAAAGAAAGGGTAGCAAACATTCTAACCTTTTGATTTCTGGTAGTTTTCCATCAACTGACCTTGATAAGACCTTGGTCCCATCCTATTTCCCCGTTCTGTAAGGAGAGAATACCGACTGTATCGTGTTGCTAATTTGGCTGCCCATAGAGCAATCATAAAGTTTGTTTATGATTTTAAGTACCTACGATTTCCTGCAAAAACTCTCTCCAGCTACTTATGTATTTCAGTACTAAAATACTACATCCGTTATGTGCACTATTAAGCTAAATTTCATCTGTAAAAATCTCTTCGTTAATGTTCGGGGTCAAATGTCAACGACAATATAAAAGCTTCATTGACGATTGTGACGCACACTGTCTGCATCCTAATTATCTCGGTGAGAGAATGATGTAACTGGTAAAGGCTTCGGCTGGTTTATGTACAGGAATGCACTTAATAGGATTACAAAAACGACCTGTTATCTGGTTTTTAATTCTATTAGGGAGAGCGTCCGACTTAGCATCGACGCCGACGATATCTGACTTCCAGGTGGAAATGATGATTCGTCGAAGACCGCATTCCCACTTTGGAGCATCTATTGTTTCTAATAATATCCTGAAAAAGTGGTCTGTACCATACTCATGAACACACAGGCACTCGGGACACACCTACATATAGACAACACTTCGAAGAATATAAATATAGCTCCATAATCCTCCCCCCCCCCCAACTTGTCTTCCTATGTACCCAACTTTCTGAAGTTAGTTGTGATTGCTTTAAAAAAAAAAAAATCCTCCGTAATTGGGGGGTGCTGTCGTTGAGTTGTTTTTATGCTATTCCAAAATTTTCCACCTGAACTTGGCTTCATGAAAATAGTTTGCTGCAGTAGGAGATGGGTGCGAGTTCTTTAGCTTATGTTTCAGATCAGAAACTAAATTATTATTATTATTAAGGAAAACGCAGTAGATCTCTGTAGTGTATTTTTAAATTAGCATAACAACAGAAAATGCGTAAGTGCACATTTTTCTCATTAGAACCATCTTACCTTTTGAATATACTTAACCTAGTGGTGCACAAACTTTTCATATCTGCAGAAAAAATAAATAAAATTCGACTGAGTGGCAATCAAGCAGTGCCGTAGCGCCTCAATTCACTTGTTTGCTCGCAAAATGATGGCATTCCAAAGTTGAACGGTGACTGGTTTTCCACTTTATCGAATATCAATCACTCTTCTGGGAATAATGCTGCTGTCAAGAATAATTGAGTATTTTCAGTTCATTAGTGGATAATGTACAAGAAGAGTGAATGAAAATTTCATGGCCTACGTAGAACGGATTGGACTGAATGAAATCATTTTATTTTTTTTTTTCAAAACAATCTACTCACTGCCAAAACTAAAAACTCCTGGGTGATCCAGTATGCTTCAATAAGAAGAAAATGACCAGATGAAGCATGATCAGGAGAGTAGGGTGGAAGTTTGATTATCGTAAAACTACAAAATAAAACGTCTCTATCTTCACTAGTGATCTGGGAGATGGCGCATTGATCCGAATGTGTTGAACTTTTTCTTATAAGATGACCGTGAAATAAATCTTCTAACGCCTTTTTATTTCCAAACAGAGTAGGTGGAACTCTTTTACACCTACTGATTTTCAAGAATACACAGAGAGAGAGCAAAAAATTGCCATCTTATGATCCCAAACCTTAACTGGTATTACTGTCTAAAAAGTGTAAGGTTGATTTTTCTGAGTTGCAGATCACAAATCCAAATCTTTAGGATTAAAAAAAAAAAAAAAAAAAAGTCTAATTGTTCGCTTCAAAGAAAAGATTCAGGCTTGAATGGCGCTTGCATCCTCTATGCTAGGCCGCTCGAAGATAGACTTAAATTCAAGTTCTTGCGCTATACTTCCAATATAACGCAAGTTCCTCCACGCCGACTGGAGGAACTTTTTCTAAACCCTTCTTCGACCAGTTCCCGAGTTAGTCGATCTCTAGCATGGGCAAGAGAGATTCTTCTGTTTGCCACTCATAATTAGTGAGTCTTGGGCTAGCTATCTCTGACTACTGGTGGAGGTTGAACTGCCCACTCAGTCTCCAAAGGCTTGCCTACTCCTTATAAGGGAATAAAATGCGATAGGTGATTTTATATTTATAAGAAAAGATTCTTGTAGCTAGCCCACTTCCGAAAATTAAATATAAAACGATCTTTCTTCTGGAAACGCTGCTACAAGGCAATATTGGCACCCTTTTCAACCATAACATTAAAATGTACCTAGGTATCAATCACCTGTTTGGCGTTTAGTGTATCTGACTATTAAAGACGAATTAGTTGGTCTCTTATGAATGTGGAAGTATCCCTCCAAACTTCTGGAAACTTAGATTTGCGAATCGCAAAACATGCAAACTGGCATATAATTAACAAACTACTATGGCCTCGTTGCATCAGCTATAATCTGCCTATCTGGTATTATTGGAAAACTAATCGTGAGCCTCGCTTTGTCATTTCATTGGCTATGGCAATTAAATGACAGTAGAGCAAGGCCACCCATGGGAGTCAAGGCCATAACGTATTTTGTTTTGGCTACCCTCTACTTCGCAGAGTGAGATACACCTTTCTAACATCTGCAGTATGTTCTCCTTTGTGTTATTTTGTATTTTATTTTGCCCTGAAGATATCGAATGACAATACATGTGACACTGTGGTCCCTAGGAATAGGAAGTTAGTCATCATCTGGACTTGAGAAAAAGAGAGAAAATTAAAAACGAACGATAAACAGATTTTCATACTTCTATTCCACCTCATTCATATCTCGTGGACAGGAGCTTTGATCATTTTCGTCAGTTCTTTTACACCTATTATTCATGTCACCAGTCAGGAATAATTCCTGAGTGCGCCACTGGCACGTGCTACTCCTTCAGAAAACAAAATTCAAATTACGTTTTTCAGATACCCCACTTGAAGTTTAATTTTTATGATTGCGCACATGAGTAGCAGGGACGAATTCTCCATGCTTGCTGCGCAAGCTCATTACTTGAGAAAGAAGTAATATTTATTTGTTAATAAATGCATGCATTTATAAGCATTCCATTTAGGCTTTTATTTTTGTAGCCAGAAGACGTCTTAAGCTTGCGCGGCAATAATTGAGCTTTGCGTTGTGTATCGAAGGCCGATGCTTGCTCGTCTAGTCAAAGCTACCTTGGCTTGCTCGGTTGTAGGAGCTTCCAGATCCTCGCTGCAGCACTGTGATTTCATGCGCGCGCATAGCCATTTCACGTCGTCTCCCTGTTAAGCAACAGAGTGAGACGACGCAGTCAACGTAGCTCTAGCCAGTCTTTACAAGTGTGCGTGGGAAAATTAAGTTACAACCAACTTTTTCTGACGATGTTATTGACCAGTTCATAAAGAAGAACCGTAGGGTAGAATTTGTATTCAAGTAGCTAAATTGAAAAAGATAGAATATCATTTGTAAAACAAAAGTTGTTTTGTATGATTAAATGTACATAAATTTCTGAATATATAGTTTTAAATGGTCAGTAATTCATTATTTCGCTAATCACACCTTTCACTCCCTGAATGATAACAAGAGCAAGCGTGAATTTCAAGACTAGCATTCGCCCCTGGTGAGTAGTTAGACAATCGGAACAAATAATAATAATAATTACGTGACACCTTTAAGGAGTCTTTATTGAGCTCCTTTAGACTCATCGTGGGAGGGCAGATTAGACAACTCACCGTCTCATTTACTTATCCTCTAAATATACATTACGACTGCCATCAATTTCAGTTTCCAATATAGCGCAATGTCCCGTTGCTTTACCAATTGCGCAATGGAGGCGCTTAATGAAACAGATATCGGGAACTGGGATAAATACTCTTTGTATTATCTTGTACAGTGGCGCACTCAGGATTTAATCTTTGGGGGAGGGGGGCGAATTGAGTAGACGATTTGAGAATACACACTACGCATCGCATACGACCTGTGACTGAGCATCTGCAGTGATCGCCAATACATGATACCCATGATCTTTTGGCCCGGGTTGGGCAAACGAAGCAGCGCTCGGTTCGCCCCAGCACTTCGTTCGCCTTGCGTTCACGGCGGGCGTGATTCCCGGGAGCTATAGGGTATTCTCACCTTATGTAACCGCTAATCATAAGGTGAGAATACCCTATGAATTTTAATTAGGAAAGATTTTTGGAAATTTTTCTTGTGTTTTTTTCCTTTTTCTTTTTCCCTTGGCGTGTTACTGATCCTTTATATAATTAAATGATCTTAAAAGCCATTTCCTATGTGAAAATGGGAGTGGAAAGAACATAAGATGCGATTTAGAAGCTGCCATTTGGGGATATTATTTTTCATTAGTGCTTTTATTTATTTATTTTTATTAGTGGCGCTGTTGGTATTTCAGCGGGGAATTTACATTTTTAAGAACCGAAATAACAAGATGATTGTTTTAGTTTATCGAATGGCAAGACAAATAAGACAACAAGTAACCGGAGGTAATCATAGATTTTAACGTGGTGTTGGAAAGAGTTTATGAAAACAGGGGCGGCGAGTTTCTCAAGTTGTTAGTAATTATTACATAACAAAGCAAGTGATCGAGGATGTGACAGTAACTGCAGTATCCATGCTGCCTCTGGTGATTATGGCATGGGTAGCGGTCGCTCAAATGTATTATATCCAATAAGATAAGGAAGTATGTGGAACGTCAAAGCTGGAGAGTAGGATAGGCTAAGGCAGTTTGGGTGCATATCATGACATGAGCAACTAAATGGGAAGGAGATCAACTGTGAATTAGTATGCGAGACTGCGTTACGTGCATTACGGAGGATAAACATATTGGGCAGAACTGCATGCAGAGGAAATATAATCAGGAAAATAGCAGTTGCGTGAGTTGTAAAAAGCACAAAACAAAAATGACCGGTATGGTAAGGAAGAAAATGGAATACGAAAAGCCAGCAGCACACACCATAAACAATCTCAGAGAGTTTTAGTTATGTGTAGTAAAGGGAGGGAGGAATATGGAAGATTTGCGCAATTGTGGAAAGTGGAAATCCTGCACAATGGTATTTAACCATTGACTAGTTTGCTTTCAGGAGTGATAGAGCTGTGACTGGCCTTTCTTGTGCCCTGTGCAAGGTTTCTTTTTTGAGCTCCTTAATTTTTTATAGAAATAAGGAATAATAAATAAATATTACCTGTTTTCATAATAACATACTAAGTAAATCATTCGCACTTATTTTACAAAAACGTAATCATCATAAATCCGATCAGTTAACAAACAACGGTTGTCAGTTGTCGTTTACAAAGCGGCTTTATTCATTTAAACGTCAGAGCATGAACATCTGTTCCGCCGCGCCACTCAGAGAACTGCGGTGAATTTTGAAACTATTTTAATAAAATTTGAACTACTGACTGTTCTATATCTGCAGGGTGGTTCAAAATTCCAAGTACAAACTTTGAGGGGGAGGTAGAGAACATCAAAATCAACCATATTCACATAGGAAAGCATAACCGGAAACGCACCCGAAGGTACTAACAGGGACACAAAGATACAGAAATAACACAAGGCAGTAAGTAGTGTAAAAAAACTTTATTAGGCGTAACTGAACTGTTCAATAGTAGTTGGATACATAATATGGTTTCACATCAGGTGCTCAAAGTTACGACCATTAGCAGTGATGTACGCCTGACACCGACGACGCATTGATTGCCGTACATTTTCGAAAATACCTGGAGTTTCCCGGATATTAGCAGTGGCGATTCTTGCCATGAGGTCCATGCAACAGGCGTTTCGTACACCATGGCTTTAAGGGTGTACACATCTGTTTGGGTTCCTTTCGCGATACATTCGTACGGCGGCTCATCCGTCACCGTCAGCTGACCCGTAAATGAGGTGCATGTCTGGCATCTCAGCTTTCGTAAAACGACGCATGTTCTTCGTACGACGTCGAAAGCTTGAAGAGGAAGCTCCAATTGCTCACCTGGAGCGCTGGCGAACAGCGCCACGTCACTTTGGGGTGGCATTTCCGATCATGCTTTCCTGTGTGAATATGGTTGATTTTGATGTTCTCTGCCTCCCCTCAAAGTTTGGATGTGGAATTTTGAACCACCCTGTATATTCTTAGTATAGTTTTTGGTGGATCAGTTTACAATTTTAACATGGCAGCTGACATTCTCCCTCCTCCTCCTCCTGGGTCCTGTACTTTGTGTTTGTCTAGTTACGGTTCTGGGTGTAGGAAAGATCGGTTACGGTCAGAATATAAGGTTCCAACAGTGGACAGAAAATAACTGATGGAGAAGAAGAACATAAAGTTGGATTGGTGAAAATGCAATTGCTACAGAGGTAAGCATGAGTTTCTTAATGTGCAGTTTTGCTGCAGTAACCTGTATATTAGATTAAAAAAAAAATGCATCATTTTTTTTTTTTAATTTGAGAAGGCATTTAATAGATAGAAATATTACTTCAATTTCTGCACAGATCTCTCACTGAAAGCTAACGGAATGATACTGGCCACCCATTATCTTCAAAAAGTTAATTAACAATAAGACATTTGCCCAACTCCCATACATACATATATATATATTTAATCACAAGATCAACACAGAATAACATGGAGAAATAATAGAGGCCATACCATACATCAACCTTTGATTATATAATAAAGAGATCGCAAAAAAGTGATTACAGAGTATTTAAAGGGAAATAATTTTTATTTTTTTATTAATTAATTCACATAAGGAACAACGTACCTTACTATCTTCAGGATGACATCAAGTTTGGCACTGTTCTTGCGCTTACTAATAGAAGAAATGCCTTTTTCAGTTAATAGCATATTGTTAACTCCTGATGTTATCAAATAGCAATGATGTAAAAAGCTTTCTATATAACTACTATATTTCCCCCATACTTCGATTTTATTATCATCATGGTGAGTCTTTTCCTCTGTAGAGTCAAAGACTCACCATGGGAAAAAAGGCGCTTATTATTTCACATCAAACCATGCATGAAGCTCACTCTGTTCTACACTAAACAGCATTCAGGTAATCCATTCCCCTCACCAATCCCCCACTCCCAAACACTTCTCTTTTCCATTTAGTAAAAATTCTGTTGGTTGGTGAACTTTTTTGGCACCAATTTACTCTGGTGCCTACACCTTATCAATTTATATCTCAATCATATTACCCCCCTCCTCCTTTTCACCAAGCTTTGCAAATGGCTTTCCTTAGTCCAGAGAAGAGTGATTAAGGTGGCATTTCCTTTGTAATTGAGGTGATGAAATTTGCACTCAGCAATCCATAAGGAGTATGTTTAAGGCTTTACAATACTAATTTTGTTGCCAATTCTTCATTCTTCCAACATATCTTTTTCCTTTTTGGTTCTGCTACATGAATTTACTGGCCTGGTGATTAGCAAATCTACTCTCCAACCAACAGGCTGCAGATTGAATCCTGCCATGGGCTTGGATGTTTGTGATTATCTTTAGGTAAGAGATGAATTTCATCATCCAGTATGAGACTTCTGCCAAACTTATTAGGGGCCTGAAATGGCTTGAAAGGTTCTATGTTTAGTCTCCAAAAAAGTGTTTAGCCCATCCATGGTAAGAATGTACTATTGGTTTTTGTGTCTCCCACCCAGAAAAGGTGGGAGCCACGGGGGGGGGGGGATTCCAACCTTCAATATTTCTTTTTCATAATATATTTTTCCTGATAATTGGATCCAGATACCTTGAAAAAAATCTTCCCATTTAAGGCATGTTTTTTGAAACATGTAGGGAGAAAGTTAATAGATTATACAATACTTGTTTCTTTGCTTGTTAGAAATTTTGCTTTGCATCCATTATCATTTACAGGAATTCTTGCATGTGTGTGTGTATATATGACTGTTTTGCTTATTTCAAATTTAATACCTCTTAATGTCATAATCATCCTTTCTTCTACTGGCCACATCTCATCAAAAGAAATTTCTGGGATTTTTCTTGGTCTGATTGGCTAATTAACGCTCATAGTGCACTTTGTTTTCCTTACCAACTGAATCGCCTTCCTAGTCTGCTCTTTATATTCCTTATATAAAGTTGAATATATATAAAATGTGGACAAACGAATGGGGATATCAGTTTAATGCAACTAAATGTAAGGTTTAGAAATTTGGAATCCACAGATGGGATACTTTATACTAAATTGGAAGGGGGATTATACTGGAAGGAAGTGGAGGAAGCAAGGCATCTCAAGGTGATTGTGGGTAGAGATTTGAGGTTCCAAGGACATATTACAAAAGTTGTGGAGACATCTCAGAGAATTGCTGCAATGTTGAGGAGGACATTGACCACAAGAGTTAAGTGTGGTAGTCCCATTGTATAAAGCTTTGATCAGACCACATCTAGATTTCTGTGCTCAGATCTAGTCTCCAGGATTTGAAGGGAATAAGGAACCTTGGGAGGGTGCAGAGATGGCTAACAAAAATGATATCAGGACTGTACAGTGTTGATTATTAGGACAGACTACAGGCATCCAGACTGCAGAATTTGGTGGATAGAAGGCAAGGGGGGGGGATATGATGGAGACATTTAAGTTCTTGAAGGATTATTGTCATGTGTTAACTAAGGAGTTTTTCAGATGGTAGAATGAGCAAGGACAAGGGACCATCCTTGGAAGGTGCAAATGGGAGTGGTGAATAAAAGGGTCAAAAGTAATTTTTTTGCATGGAGTGTTAGGAGCATGGAATGCATTGTTGAGTGGGTAGAGAATGTGCAGACTATGGATGACTAAGGAGTGGTATGATATACTTTGTGTCAATCAATGTTGACCTCCTACAATGAGTGTTGTGGCTCCGTGGGGGTCAGGAAAATAATAATTATACTGCCTTCATGTCTTCTTCTGTACTACATACTTGATCTTTCCATTCATCCAGTTTACATCTACCTTATTTAGCTTCCTAACTTATGAGTACATCCAGATACAGGAGCTATGCCTGACCATATTCAGACATTGCTGTTAAATAGTTCCTGATGTGCATCCAGGGAGCACTGATTACCTTTTTACCTAACTCCTCATTTCATGCTGTTGCCGCAGTCTTTCTTCTCAGTTACTGGCTTTGTAGTTCTACATATTTCCTTTTCTAAATTCTCATATGGCCAGCCACAACATTGCTGATCACCTCATGGTCACTCTCATCAACTAGAGGAAGATTATTGAACACTTCATTAATAACAGCAGCTTCTGATGACATGACCAAGTCCAAGACTCTTAATCATTGTAAGCCCTCTGATACATAATACTAGAGACAGTAAGTTGTCCCTCAGAAATTCGAGATATTACTTTTCCTTGCTAGCCAAGGAAGATAAATTTGCTTTTGTTGTGGCAAGGGTATGAAAAAGAAGGGAAAGTGAGTATATACACTCACCTTCCCATTTATATATATATATATATATATATATACATACATACACACACACATATAAAAGTGAAAGGAAAAGGAGTGCTTGCAATAAAGGATAAGGTATGTCCTTAATCTTTCTAGCAAATGTGTTCATTCTTTTCCTTGAGTGGTTATTTACTTGCAAGGGTAGAAGACCTATTCATGTAATCTGGCCAATTTGCCTACATGCAGGATGATAAACCTAAGTTTCTAAGAGAAAAAACTGATACCTCCATTTGAGATCAACTGCCTACCATCAAGTGATAATGCATATATAAAGATTCCTCTTATCACAACAAGAATTGAAGTTTGGTCTTTCTCAATTGAAGGATCATATTCCTTCAATTGAGAAGTTTCTTCACTTGCACTAAGGTTTATAGAAATTATCTGATTTTTGCCATTAATAAATATAACTTATGGTGTGGTATCTGGATATTACACAAAAATATTCCTAATATTCTAACAGGTTTATTTATATGTAGCAATTACAGTCTATCTTATTGAATTCTCATACATTTATTACTGAAAATGCTTTTGAAATGCAGCAGATATGCAAAAATTTTAACATTCTGAAAACTGCAAGAGTCTCAGTAACTTTATTATCAGCAATTTCCTCTGGTAAGGAAATGCCTCCAATTGAATTGTGGTCAGGATGCAAAGAACTTTTATGGGACTTTTCTCCTGAAGTTGAGTAAGCTTTTATATACCATATATGTTAGAGTGTAAGATGATATTTGGGTTAAGAAAGTTAAGAAGAAAAAGATTGCTGAAACTAGGAGTCATCTTAGACTCTGAGTATAAAATCTGAACTTGCAAATTCAGTGATGAAAAGTATCATCAAAGCCACGTTCTCCTCCTGCAGTGATGTACTATGGTGGTATGTTGTACATCGGTACTGTGTTTTGGTAAGCTTTTGGCATGTTAATATACAGATATATTAGCATAGTAATATTTTGTATGTAAATATTATTAATGCCAGACCTCCTGGAGTCGCACTCATTGTGGGAAGTATACACCATCGTGTGTGTGTGTGTGTGTGTGTGTGTATATATATATATATGTATATATATATATATATATATATATTCACACACACAGGCCATAAAGCAAATCAGTGTACATAAAAGTGTATAGCAAATCAATGCTATTTGTGTGGGCAAAGCAGTTCTCATATGGAAATTAAGTTTCTCATCCTGCAAAACAAACTAGTTAGAGAATGTCAGCTCTGAATAAAAAGTGACTGGGCTAAATAGCCGGATCATAACAAGAGCACAGCATAGGAGATACAATGCAGTAGATGTACATTTTACATCCAATGCATAACTCAAACCAATATTCATTCAATTAAAAAAAAAAAAAGCATGTAGAGTAGAAATATGTCTGTCAGTCCATGACATAATTTTATTTAGTATATGATGAGCTATCAAAAACTAGTCCTTGCAATATACATAGAGCTACTCCTACAAACAGTAAAGAAACCAGAGAGGATTTGTTCAGATTTCATTACAAAGAAATGCACACAAAAATTGAGAAACATTGCAGCAACACTCATATCTCCAAATCCACTTTTTCAATCCTGAAGTATACGTAATCTTGCTATCATTCACTAACTGATAATCACTCCTGCATATACTGTGCATCGTGATACACAGACATTGCTATAGCTAACAGCAAAATTGGAATCAACATATCTATAATGTTCTTATTAAAAGGAATATTTGTATAATTTTGTTTCATTCTTTCTTATTACTTATCATGTTTGGTATTATTCTAGACCTTCACAAAACCACACTGAAGGTCTTTACACCTACCGACTGCAATCCCAATGATATCTTGCTTTAAATAATTGTTTATTAAAGTTAGCTATGTGTTTACATGCACTAAACTTCCACCTGTTTATTTAGCACTTAAATTCATTATTTATTAAATTTACTTTTAAGTCTAAAAATAGTTGGCTTGTCGGCCCTATGTGCTTTATTTGAATTCTTTAGTTTGGTTAAAAATGGATTGTTGCTCTTAATCATACCTCTACAGTAAATGGATTTTGGAGATCAAGATACAGATCTATTGGAGAGATTGTGTTCATGAATTCCAATAGTGAAGGTGAAGATTTTGAGAGTTAATACTGTATTTTTATTTTGATTGCACTTTTTTTTTCTTTTTTTCTCAATCCTACACATAAGATGCTGTGAAACAAGTGGTTAAGAAGAAAGAAGGAATCTGATGATACATTTTTAAACACCTAAAACATACAATCCTTATAAAAGATGTAAAAAAGGATTCTATTGAGAACAGACAGATGATATGAAAGAGGAGGACAAGTTACTTCAACAGATTTAAAACTTTGTAGATGAACAAATATTTATCAGCAACTTCTCATATATGTACATACTTAAGGGAAAATGATCACAATTGATCACAATGATCCTCATGAAAATACTTATAGAAGAGGCATAAGGCAGAAATTGCATGTCTTTGAGAAAGTGACTGGAGCATCTGTGATATGATAGAGGCATTTATAATTAAATGGAATGCTAGCTTCTGCATAGTATCAAGCATTTTCAGGGAGTTTTTGGTGTATATAGGCAGATTGGATATTAAATCTAACATTATTTCAAAGTCAAATGTTTGTAGAACATTTGGCTTTGAATGTTCTTTTGCTCACTTAAGTTTTCTGCCTGATCTCTGAAGAGAGCCACCTAGTTCAAAACAACTGTCAGGCCAGTGAAACCTTTATCAAATGGACTAATAAAAAGGCAAGTATATGGATGCTTGGGCAGCATCCATGTCTTTTAAGTAGTCCAAGTAGAACAGAGGCAGATGATATGAAAGTTTATAGAAACTTTCATAGTTTCTACAAACATTTGGCTTTGAAATAATGTTGGATTTAATATCCACTCTATGTAATTTTACATCACTGAAACGAAGTCTTTAGCAATTATGAGAGAAATATTCTAAAACAAGGCAGAAGTTGGATTTATATAGTGTTAGAAGTTGTATAAGCAAGAGGGTGATGCCTTGATTGGAAAGACAACTATTTTTTTGGAAGCAGAGGAGTCAGTCAGTTATTAATTTGATAAACCCAATTGATTAATATATTTGCCAACTTTTTTTATTAAACATTTGTTACTAAACTGTTAAAGTAGTTATCATTTAAAGGTCAATGCAAGGACATTTACTAGTGCTAGTAATTTTTAAAACAGAAAAAAAAATGTTTTATATAAATATAAAATTAATATTTAAAAGGATACCTGTTTTTATTAATAATAGTTTTATGTACTTTGTTATTATACCATAATAAAATGTTGCCTATAACAACAATTATTTTTTTAAAAGCCTTGAAAAGCGTTCTGGTAGCTAATCTATATAGAAAGATAAAATATCCATGTTTCTCCACAAGGCAGACAAACTGATGTTTATGTTAAGTACTGTACTATTTAAAAGACCGTTACAGACAAGGACCAAATTTTTTTTTTTTAATAAGGTTTCAGTGGCATGACAGCACTACTTCTTTGTCATGTCTTATCTTTCTGTTTAGTTTAATCACAAAGATGATTTTCATGGCTCTCACTATAATAATTTCAATCCCAGTCAGTAGCAAACTTATGAGTTGTATACCTTTTGACAAAAGCTAAAAGTATTTTGAGTTTTTGCATGAGCTATGAGGATATGCTTATGCATTTGAAATGCTGCTATCAGATCAGTGAAACTAGAGAAAGTTTTTTTTTTTCACTTGGTTACACAGCAAATTAAACTAGACAGGTAATTATATTCTTGTTTAATCCTTCATCCAAGTGTAATGCATGCAAAGTATCTTCACAACTAGGCTACTTTTATATAGAGGCTGTTGACTTCACATTGATTGCCTTAGTATCCCATAATGCAAAACACACATCCTTTTGGACATGCATGTTATGCATTTTGGGAAAGGTCACTACCCAGTTTTGCCTTTTATCGATATTGAACTACTTAAAAAAGCAAGTATGCAAAGTTGCATTTGTCTAAGACAAAAATCAGAATATTTTATCATTCCTTTATATAATTCATAATTCAACAGTGTTTTCAATATTTTGGACTACTTTTTAGCTGCACATTGGGTAAGGGCATATGTTATTCAGAAATTGTTATTTCTGAATAACAATTTCAAATAGCCCTCAAAATCTAAACACTGAACCAAATATTCAGGCCAGAATGTTTATTATGTTTCAGCAGAAGGCTTTGGAGTCTGCTGAACAGGGGAAGCTAAAAGAAAATCAGAATGTAATGTGTAGTGAGTTCAGTAAAAGAATATTTACTTCACAGTTGGTTACAAGACACAGCCACTAATATAATAAGTGATTAATGCAGAGTCCAACCAAAGTTTAAATATATGTCGACCTTATTTTTATTGCTATTCGATGTTGAAATGATAATTGAGCAATTACTTTGTCTTGCGATTTTATCTTATCAGAATTCTTGTATCACAAGATTTTTTTTTTTTTTAAATTCTTAAAAATATTTTGAATTGAATATTTTATTTGGTGGATGTGAAGAAGAGCTGATGGAGTGGATAGGGTTTTGCATTTTTTTTATCAATGCAGAATAACTATTAGAAGTTTTTGACCCCTATAATAAATGTTATGCTCATCCTTCAGAAGCAAAATATTCTTTTAATTATTGCCAATAATTGTTGTAAAAAAAAAAAAATTAGTATAGTCATTTTAGTATAAATGTCATTTCAAATTTTTGTTTTGATACCCAAACAGTACAGATTTACTAGGTTCATGTACTCTCATAGTTTAAATAACAAATAATGTTAAATTATAATTATTATGTTGTAGAATAATTATCAGAACTATAAATTTTAAATGAATGTGAAAGTACAAAAATAAAACTAATGTGGTTAAATTTATAAAATATTCTGCACAAACTTTCTGGTATTAATAAATGATCCTTTACTTTTAAATATATTGCCATGTGTAAAAGGAAGGGGGTTGAAATTTCATAAGAAAACTGGAAAGAAAAATAAATGGGGGTAGAAGAATAAACCTGAGCTTGTTAGCATTCAAATCATGTAACTCTCTCTCTCTCACACACACTTGTTCCCAGTAAGTAATTTTTTTTTTTCCATCATACGATATTTTAATGACATTGAACTGTCAATATTCACAGTAACACTAAGTTAACTGTATAAGAGAGGCATATATTAAATCTCAGTTACATCATTCATATTACATATACAGATCACAAATTCAACTTAAAGTACATATTTAGCCTATACAGGATGCCACTAACTAGTGATATCCACATATTTACAGCAGGCTCTTATATTACATGAGCTCATGCTCTTATTTACAGTTAGTCAATTTCTTCTGTATGCAGTTCAATAATAGATATTAACTTTCTCAATAAAAATAATATCTATATGCAATCAACACTCAGTGTGACTGCTGGCTGGTTACAAAGGACTGGGTGGAAACATACAGAGCAAGAAATGAACACTTTCTTTGGCACAATCACTTCTTCTGTGATGAGAGAACACTACCATTAGGCTGCAGCCTTAACCAGATGAAACACAGAAGAAATATTCCACATAGGTTGCATATTCTTTGATAGCCATACACATGATGGCACCTCACAGAACTACAGTCTATCTTTCACCGGGATTAAATATCTGTACTCTCAGGAGGCTTCCTTAAATGAGACTTACTTGCACCTTTCCCTTTCTTGCCAAAAAGGCCTCCCAGAAATCCTTGCTGTCCCGAAGACTTTCCTCCACAATCTATTGACCTGCCTGGAACACCATCCAAACCAGCAGACGTTGAGGCATGAACAGTTTGAGGTGAAGAATCATGACTAACAGTACTTGCTGTTGATGACTGGAAGGATATTGACTGAAGAAAAAGAAAAAAAAAATAGAAATAATACTCATTATTAAGTTAATCTGTGAAAGATCTCATTCAAAAATATAAAGGTTAAACTTCTTTTAATGAGTAGTTTTATTCTAGTGTTACTAGAGGGAACTAAAACTTTTTTCTGAATTTCTCACACAACATAACATTTAATATCGATATCTTTAATAAAAAAAGGGAATAGCAATGAATTTAATGAAGTTTTCAAACATTTGAATATTTGGAATACAAGTCTGTTGTAATGCATGTCCCCCCCCCCCCTCAATATTTTTCTCCAGCTCCTTTCTTTGGTATTAATTTTTTTTTGCGTCACTCATTCTTTTGTAAGTTATCAGTGTAAATTATATTGTTAATTGTAAATGTATTAAATTTTTTAAAAAAAATTATCACATATTACTGGTATGAATTACAGTGAGTTTAATGTCTAATTCTCCACGATAGGCTAGTAACTGTGAATAACTAGATGTGCTAGGATATCAAAGTAGCACTTGAAGCAAAGTCCTAAGATCAAAGGCAGAATTAAGTACTATTCAAAAGGTCAGATAACAAGAGTTGATTAAACAGAAGATCACATAAATCAGTGTATGTTATAATTGAAAGCAGTGCAACTTTTCTAGTATAGCGATGCTGCTTAATAGTATGACTTGAAATCATACTATACTTTATATATGTATATAATGTGGAATCTGTGTAAGGCAGATGTGAGCAAGGGGATGAAGAGTAGATTTTTTGCATGGAGTGTAGTGGATGATTGGAATGCATTGCCTGAATGTGTAGTGAGTGCAGAGACAGTGAATGCATTTAAGACAAGGTATGATGAGCTGTGCATGTGAGAGTGGAATGAGTCTTGAATGAATGATGGAGAAAGGAGAAGAAAGACAGTGAGGTTTTTGAATGTGAAGTTTGAGATTTTAACTAATTTCAATTAACTAAGCTTGATGTTAATAAGGCTGCAAGACTAGATGGGATATCACCACATATGTTAATGTGAAGTATTCCCTGACTTTGTTGTTTAGCACGAATTTCAAAAGAAACAACTGATTGAAAAAGGAGGAAAGCAAAATAATTCTACTGTGGAAGGAAAAATCCAAATCAGTGGTGATAAATTGTAGGCCAGTGTTTCTGGTGTAGTGGCAAAGGTATTAGAGTGATTTGTTAGAGATAAAATACAATATTGGATTGATAGAAACAGGAATTTTTCTAGAGGGAAGTCTTTATTCAGTAATTTAGTACTATATATTAACAGCTGAAGAATAATGACAAAGAGTTCTGATGAGATCTTGCTACAAGAGGATCATATTGGATATGGATAGATAAAGAGGACAAACAGTTTGTTGTTGCCAAATGTAAAGTCATAAGCTTTGTGACTGATCGTGATGAAGCAGCAAAAGTGCTCTGATGGATGGATAAATGCTGGATAAATTCAAGGAATCCACACAGAAAAATGTGAAAGTTAGTCAGAAAATGCTGCTGTAGGAGGATTCTTTTCAAAGTCAGGCTTTGCAAATTGTTTCAATTAGTAAAAATAGAAAAGGCATGATGTTTTATCTAAAAATCCTTAATAGTTGATAAGTATTACACAGAGTGTTTCACTCATAGGAGAGGGCCCTTGAGTTATCGTTTATTACAGACATAATATGCAAGATAGACAAATGTAATTGTGGTAGTACATGCCTTGAGAGTTGTTCAACATATCGCATCACACCAACTGCAGGAAGTGGTCGCCTCCTTCCTGCAGGCACCTAGCAACCCAGCACTCCATGTTTGCAAATGTTTCAATTAGCTGAGCATGGCTGATGTTGGCAATTGCAGCGGATGTTTGGTTTATTGTATAGCGGATGTGCATGGTTTATTGGCATAGACCTTTTCCCTTCAAAATGTCCCGCAAGAAGTCTGGAGGACTGAGACCTTGGTGGCCATCCTGCCGTTGGCATGGATGTTTGCGATTGTGGTCGGCGGTAGATGGTGTAGACGAAGGTAGTTGCTGTTTGTTGTAGTTGGTGGATTGAGTGGTGGAGACAGAGAGTTGTAGAGTAGGTGCCTTCCCTCGATGAGTCTTTGGACTCCCTGGGGATGTCATATAATAATAATAATAATAATTACGGCCACCTTATGCAATCTTCAAAGAAACTGGTTACAAATGACAAACCTTTTGGTCTATGTCAGTTGTAATCTCAAAAGGAATATGGCTCCTAAGGTCTCCAGGTCTCATTCCCCCAGACTTCTTGTGGGACATTTTGAAGGGGAAAGGGCCTCCTATGAGTGAAACACCCTGCAGTACATATTAACTAACAGTTATTCTTGCATATATGTTTCTTTCATGCCATATCTTCACCATAAAGATTGAAGATTTTTTTAAAATGCAGAATCCCTCTATAATACATGGAGTTTGCATGGACCATGCATATTGCCCATACTCTTGTCCATTAACAGAAAGCAAGCTGATATTATATTCTGGCAAATATGATATGAAGCTAGCAAATTCAAAATTTTCAGTCATTACAACAATTATTTTATTAAATTTGAATTATAATATTAAGATCAAATGATCAGAAATAACTTTCTATAACCCATGAGAAATTTCCTGAAAGCCAGTATTAAAAATTAACAGTGAATTGGATAATTCACAGATACTGCACATTTTGAAAATGTCTATTACACAATTTGTAATGGGCATTTTAGAAAAACTGATGTCCACAACGAGAGTAATATCTCATTATGTATTTTAAGGCTGATACATTTGTTTACTAGAATGAAAAAAACCCTGTCACCTCGATATGGAATGGCTGACTTATCTTTGGTTGTAAATAATACCCTTATAAAGACTCTTGTATTTGTAGGTGGAATTCCAATTCCAGTTTTTTTTATTAAATTATGTTATAATTTATTATACAACAAACTCTTACTGCAGTAATCATTAAAATAAAGTGAGAGAAGCTGCTGTAGTAAATTCTGTTACTTCATTAATTTCAAGTGTCATAATATGATAAAAGCAATTCACTATAGCAAATTTTCTGTTATAACAAAGTATTCCTTTGTTCCCTATGAGTTCACTATGATGAAATTGGGTTGTATGCTTTGAATTCTGTATTTCTTTTTAATGAATACTCCATGAAAGGTTATAAATCTTAACATATTAATCAATAATATTAACAGCATGGATGTGATGGGAGTTAAATAATCCAGAAAGCTTGCTCTAAAAACCAGACATGGCACTTTTCAAAAGCTATTCATAAACATCGATACCAGCAATGGAATTTAAGCTTATTGCTTATAAATTAAAGAGGGGCAATACTATCCAGTCATCCAACTAGGCTGGTCTCTTGTTTTAGCAGTTATTAAAAGTTATAACTAATTTAATTAATTTCCTGCTAAAAAGCTTGCTGCAGTTATTTTTGTACATCAGAAGTCTGCAATGTGTGGCTTGTGAGCTGCATGTAGTTCTCTGAATATGTAATTGCAGTGCTTTAACTTTTAGCCTACATGTATGTCAAGTGCACGTTGCAAACACATCTCAGTTTGGTTTGCCTGTACATCACCAGCAGAGCACATGTACTGTAGGGTGTTGAAGGTTCATCGCTGCGGCAGTGATGAGTATAAAATAATTAAAACAGGACCAAAATAATATCTGTGTTTTCGATGCATGGAATAGCAAATATGAACTATATTAAAATTAAATCAAGAAGTTGTCTGAACAATCAGTCTCTCATTAGCATGTTTAAAAATGAAACTTACAGCATGCTCGCCTGATGTTGAGAAACTTGCTCAAGAAGTTCAGCAGCAAAAGTCGCATTAATTTGTACCAAATTCGATTTTTGTTAAGGTTTTTTTACAGTATTAATAAATAATATTTCAGTGTGTATATATATATATATTTTTTTTTTAAGTAAAACACATTCCCACTCTGTTCTATTTCTTAAAAACTCTTCACACCTCCTCTTCTCAGTTTAAGCTGAGTTGTGGGGTGTGGTTCTTTGGATTTCTTTTTTTTTTTTTTTTTTAATTAGATCAAAAATGACTTCACTTAAAAAAGGTTGCCAATCTCTGCTGTACATGAAAGTAAAGTATACAGAAGTGTTGATTTTCCTAATATTTCCAAGGTCTAGTTTCCACTGATAAGACCTTATTAAAGGTTGAAAGTGATGTGGGAATGGAGTGTGCTCTCATTTTGGGATACTAGGGCAACCAGATACGATGTTAGTTGCCCATCCACTCACTCACTGCCCACCTACTTCTGAGTAGAAATGAGGTTCAGTAGTGCTGTATGACAGAAACAGTGCTAGAGTATCTCGAGTGCTTCAGGTTTGGAGTAATCTTTTTATATCACTCATATTTTTTGGAACTCTGTGTACCTTTTTCATTATTAAAGGCCATCTAGAGGGTGCATATCCTTAAGAGTAAGAGTATAGCATATTCTTGCTGGCCACTGGCTAATGCCCAAGGTACTGCTACATAGAGTTGAGGTTTGGCATATTAGTTGGCTCCTGCTAATGAGTAGAAATAGGTTCAGTGTTATTTGGTGGATCCAATGCTGAGTATTCTGGAGTGATCCAGATTTTTGAGTGATGAGCTTAGAGTGATTTCTTTAGATCACCCATAGTTTTTGGTAACCATCTGTACCTTTTTCACCAAATAAAGGTCAACAATGGTTTGAGTACCGACCCATCTCTTGTGTATAATATGTAAAATCATTATACATACCTGAGAAGGGAGTGTGCTGTGCATTATGGAAAGCTAGGGCAACTGGATGGTCTTCACAAAAATATTAAAACAGACAACAATAATACCACTATTTTTTTCTTTATTGTCTGATATTAAATAAAATGTTTATTTAGAATATACAATGGAATACTTTCATATTCTATGTAAAGAAGTTTTTCTTTCCTCTGAAGAATTAACAGGTAATCAAACTAAACTATCTTACACATATCTTTTTGTTTCTGAGATATTAAAATGCAAATTTTCAAAACACACATCTTGGAAGTTTGCATTTTTATAAGTTGAATCTTAAGACTGAGCAATATTCCTCAATTTTGGCTATAACATAGTTTATTTTCTCAAATGACTGTTTAAGATATCTGTATTTGAAATTGTTCACAAATTTTCATCCAGATCCATCATACAAACACAAAGAAACAATTTAGAAGCTTATAAAATGTTCAGGCTTTGTAAATTTCTGCATAAAAATGAGTTAAAAGTTTGTTTAGCATATTGGATAGTAATAAAAAAAGAAATGTTCCACAGTAATGAGCAATTGGCCTCGAGTACACATGCAATTTACAGACAAAACATACTAGTGGTGGTATGCAGCAGATGATGTAGGTGAGGATGGTAGTGGCAGTTCACTGTAGTTGGTGGATTGGGTGGTGGAGATGAAGAGCTGTAGAGTAGGTGCCCTACCTTGATGAGTCTTTGGACTCCTTGGAGGCATCGCATAATAATAATAATAATAATTAATGAGCAATCGGAAACAAACGCCCTAGAAAATACTCCAGTCATAGATACCTCAGAATATAAAAATACAGAGAAATTTTTAATTTCAATGTTGACATTTTATTCCAGTTAAACATAAGCATATCCAGGATAGCATTTTTCAGAAGAGTGGTATATTTTGAGTTTCTAATAGTTTTTAACTATTACAGTATAATATACTAATGTAATTTTTGGACTTTTAAGAATTTAAGGGAAAGGTATTAATACTTCATATAATGCTAATAAGAATTCAGTTTCCTTAACTTGGAAGTACAGTAAATTTCTTGAAACAGTTGATAATATTTATTTGCAATTACTCTTTTTATACTCCATTATAAATCATATCTTAATATGGAAAGGTGTAATCCTTCATACCAAATGCTAATCTTTAAATGAATTCCATACATGCTTAGGTATACTTTTTTTACATAAAACATAGCCTCTTATGTCATTTGGAGTAGCAAAGTATTATATCAGCATTAAACTAATTATAATATAATATATGTAATTAGCTGATATAATACTTTATGTTTAAATCATAAAGTATTATATCAGCATTAAACTATAATTACAAATGTACCTTAAAAAAGATGTTTAAATCATACACATTTTGCTTTAGGTTTCAAATTATTACATAGCAAGGTACATTTTTCAGTAACTTCCAAAAGCTAAGATATGCTGGAATTATAATATTTTAATATTGCAATTATAAATTGATTTTATTATTTAATAGCATCATTTGGCTTCATGAAGTCAAAACTCATCATGGGAGAGTCACTTTGGCTCTCTTATCTTTTTCATGCATATAACTGTAGTTTATGTACAATTTTTTGGTTATATATATATATTCCAAACTATTTTATATGCTTCAATTTTCCTTTTTAATTTCTGTCATTCCATACATCAGCAGTACAACAACAATATATCTGATGTTGATCGTATAAGAAATTTCACAATCTCCATGCTATTTTGATAAGCTTGAAGCATATGAAAGAATTACATCCATCCATAATTATACTAATTAAAAGCAGGAAACAAAACAAGCTTTCTATTTCATAATGAGTACAGCATATATGTATATGCATACATACATACAGGCACATGTACAGTATGCTTATAAGCAGAGCTCCAGAAATACAACTTAAATCCACTAGCCACAAAAAAATTCTACTCACCCAAGGTATTGGTTTACTTTATATATTATTTATAGGTGACATTAAAAAAAAAATAAAAAATAAATGTTATGTTGACAAAAACAAAGTAATGATTCTTAAATTCTCATTACATGTAATTATTACAGAAATATGCTTTCCTTTAATGTGGATTTAAAATATATGCCTTCACAACTTAGTTTGTGTTTTCATTCATTTTTTTTTTTTTTTTGTTTATAATGAAGGGTGAATTTATGTAAATTATCCATAAACAATAATTTAATAGGAAAGACAAATTCACATCTGCAAGAAAGTGGGGAGCACTCCACGTGGAACCAGACTCACTTTTCGCAATGTACTCGTACTTAGTAACGTGATCTAGTCTTTGACTTCTTTGAAAGATAATTGTATTTTTTAAACTAAGAGTATTAAAAATGCATTTTTTGTTATGCAAAATTTTAAAGCATTTAAAAACACTGTATTATAATTGCACGCCTACTTAAGGAGTAAAAGGTGTTAGAAGAATAAGATGTACTACAGCATTTAATTAGTTTGTGCCAATTTTAATTTGTTATAATTACTGGTTTATTTTGTTAATGAAATTATATTGTAAGAAAAGTACAATGTTTTTTTAATAACAGATTGTCTATTTCTGTAAGTGGCTCTCACCCATGAAAGGTTTATTTATGAACCTAGAAATTATATTCTTGGTTTCATCCTTTATCCAAGTGTAATCAAACGAAGTTTGCACGTGAAGTCACTTGCAACTGGGCTACTTGTATATAGAGGCTAATGACTTCGTGCCAATTGCCTTAGTATCCCATAATGCAATGCACATATCCATAAGGACATGTATAATGCTATGAATTATGGGAAGGGCCACTATCCAGACCAATTTCGACCTTTATTTGAGATCTCATTAGTCAGACCCAGAAGTGATTCCAAGGTTGAAGTAATGCAGAAGTCATTACACTTGGATAAAGGATGAAACTAAGAATATAATTTCTTGGCATCTTTAATTTATAGTATAACCAAGTGAAAAAACTTTCAATGTCTATCTCTAATCCACGGTATTTTAGTAATAAGGTGTGACACTTTTTGATTTGTATATGGAAATATGACTTCTGCATTTCTTCAACCTTGAAATCACTTCTGGGTCTGGCTCCCACTGATGAGACTCAATAAAGGTTGAAACTGCTCTGGGTAGTGGCCCTTCCCATAATGCATAGCATTATACATGTCTGTAAGGATATGTGCAGTGCATTATGGGATAGTAAGGCAAATGTGAAGTCATTAGCCTCTATATACAAGTAGCCCAGTCATGAAGTGACTTCATATGCATACTTTGTTTGCTTACACTTGGATAAAGGATGAAACCAAGAATATAATTTCTTGGCATCTTTAATTTATAATATAATCAAGTAAAAAACCTTTCAACATTTGTGAATCTATAGTACAAATCATGCTGTGGGTGGGTTAAGATTTTTTTTCTATTTTTATATATATTGAGTTTTTTTTACCAGATCTGGAAACCCTGCTCTAGAGACCAAACATAGAACTTTTCGAGCCACTTTAGTGAACATTATGAAACCATCCAGTAAATGGTGGTCTCATATCAGGTGATGAAATTCATCTCCCACCTAAAGATATTCACAAACATCCATGCCCACAGCAAGATTTGAACTGCAGCCTGTTGGTTGGAGAGCAGATATGCTAACCACTCGGCCAACAAATTACATGTATATTGGAAATGATAACTAATTTAATTTAAATGTATTAGTGATATGAAAAACTTGCATGTTTTCATTCACACTTCAAGTGTGTGAGATTTACTTTTAAGCACACTTCAAGTGTGTGAGATTGTTTTTAAGTAAAGTCCTGTAACTATGATATATAATGAGGTTAATTTTTCTAGCTTCATGACTGAAATGAAAGCTGGAAGTGTGCTGAATACTGGAGCATGCACAAAGTTAAATCTATGATATTGCTGTGAGAGAAATTAGGAGATTTTTCGAACTCAAAAGTGGATATTTATGAAGTTTTTCACATAGAAAGAAAAAGTTATGAACAATTATTATGTTATAACAATGATGGCATTTGGGGGGGGGGGAATATGACAAGTTGTGTTTTGAATTATTACAAAAATAACAAACAGTCTTATTAAAAAAGAAAAATGTTCTGAAGCTTAAAAGGGATAAAAGGACAAAAGAAAGTGAAGATGATTGGTTTACATTATGTTATAGCATTTAGAGAAAACAAGCCAATAATTGCAAGTGTTTTGCTATTCTTTAAAAGGGAATGCTATTATGTGTGAATTAAGGATTTCAGATCCAGAAGTTTTATTTCCAGCTCTCTGGAAATAAAGTGGCTTTAATAAATTCATCCCATGATCGAATAACTTGATAGTGAATGAGAATGTTTCAAATTAAAAATTTTTTTAAAAAAGTGTAAATTATGAGGAAAAAAAAATTTAAATGCATTTAGAATGACATTGAAATTTACTTGCTACTTGTTTCTGATCACTGGTGAGTGGATTTCTGAAGCCCTGCCCATAAGCATACTAATTATGCTTATAGGCATACTGTATTCTAATGGTTATGCAAAATATTCTATATGCAGCATATCTGTCACATATTTAGAAATGAATAATTATTATTAACATTCCAAATGATTTATCGGTTAGACATGCTTTCTGTAATTGGTTTAGTTTTAAATTTTTGATTTTAATGTGTGTTTGGCTTGAAAATTTCAGCTAAGAAATTTAACTGAAATATCAGTTGTTATCAGTAAATAATGTATAAAATCATTGTGTCAGTTAATTGCATCATCTTTACTTTCAAATAAACAGTGTTATTTATTTTTAAATGGCGATCTCATCCATAAAAGTTTGAAATATGTAGCAATTTATATCTATAGCAATTAGTGCAAAACTATTAAATATAAATTAAATGGTGTGTTTATGTATGAGGTCACCAAGAGCATTAACATTCCATAATTATTTTTCAGTGCTTATTCTGTAACTTACTGCCAGAAGTTAAAACTAAGGTGAATGTACTATATTGCTTTCCATCTGATAAAAAAAACATCACCATATTCCAGTTTCTTTTCAAAGAATTCATGAGAGAATTAGAAGCTTATACAAGTTATCAAATGCCAATATAATTTTCTTTCTTTCTTTTTTTTTTTTTTGCCCAATTCAACTATTCTTATTGCTGATACAATATGAAGGTGTGTGCTCATGCGTCTCAGTTTACATACTATATATATATATATATATATATATATATATATTAATAGTAACCATTTGGAAAGACTTCATTTAAAATGGGTACATTTTAAATATACACATGCATACAATATAACAGCTGTGTAATTGTATTTGATAAATAAACAAAATATATTATCAATAAAGAACTGTTCAGCAATAAACTTACCATTCCACTATCCAGTGATCCAGCACTTCCTCTTCTTACAGGCTTGTTGACAGCTGAAAGGAAATTGCAAAATTCATATTTATTTTCTGGTGTATACCAAATGATGAAAGGGGGGGGGGGGAAATGAACCAAATATTATCACAGTCCAACGCAACCAGTATTTCACAACTGGTTTCAGATCAACTTTTTTCTCGAATAAGTCTATTACTTGTCAAAGCTCTGATTTGTTCACCTTTTACATTTTGATCTTAAAAGCACACTTAACTGTATCAATCAATCCACCTATATCTTGGTTGTCTTCTGAGTTTTTTCCTTGCCATTTTAGCTTCAAAACTTGTTTTGCTATCTTTCATCTCCCATTATGTTTAAATGACCATACCCACTTAGATTAGTTCTGACATTTTTGAACATGCATAATAAGTTAATAAATGCAACAGAAAGGGAGAGAATAAGAGATCACTCCTGAAAGATGTGCAAAAGTTTAATTAGCAGGTGCCTGGCTTTTTTTTTTTGCTTGGAGGATGCAGAATGAGTGGAATAAATTGGCAGACATGGACATAACAGTATAATAGGTACTGTGTATCAATTTCTGATATCATCACTTAATTCTCAGGTGATGCCTGTTCATTCTCTTAATTTTCTTCAAACTTTCTTACCTGGGGTCTGTCTTTCATGAACAATTTCTAAGCCAACTCTCCAATCCATATATTCAAATTAGTTTGAACACTGTCTTGTATATTGCTAGCTTGATATTTTTTGTTCAATTGCAATTCCTATTCAATATGAATTTGTTCAGTGGTTTCCCACCATTTAAAATTATTTATTCTGTTATCTACTTCCATATTTTAATTTGTCATCTTCATTAGAATTTGTGCTTAGATAGTTAAAATTTGTGAAGTGTTCCATAGGTTCATTAATGTAAATGTAGCTCTTTTCTATTTTCCTACCCCTTAACTGCTGATTTTCATATAAAATTTGTCACAGCAATTGTTTAATTTTGCTCAAGACTACTTGCAGTAGATTTACTTAAGAGGATAACATTATCTTTTAAAAAGTACAAAACTAATCTTAGTATCTTCTATTTGAATTTGAGGATTAATACCACTGTCCTTAATCATGTGGTCCATATGAATTATAAATAATAGTGGAGATAAACATCAAACCATTTGCATCACCTTTGAATTCTGACTGCTGAGTTCTGATAATTTATGTATAAGCTACATATTTCTCTATATAAGGAGGACCATTTACACCAGAGAAGTTTAGTATTTGGAACCCCCCCCCCCCTTCAGTATCTTATAATATGCTTTTTAGAGATCAACAAAGCTTAACTAGATATCTATATTATATTCTCAAGGTTTCTCAACTGTTTATTGTAAAATAAAAACTGCCTAGCAAATCTTATTTGACTTAATTGTAATTTCTGTCTTTTCTAAATGCTTTTTTGTCTTCATTAATTCAGTCCAGTATTTTGATTGTAAGATGGTTCAAAAAAATCTTACTCAATATTTTCTTTCAAATGCAATAAGATGAGATAATTCTATTATCTCTCTGTTGTTGACCATGTTTCACAATCCTAAATTAGTATCAGGCATAGATAACTTAGAAATTTTCTTGACAGTATTCTGGATTTTAGGAATTGTGAAATTTCAAAATATCCATAATTGGCATTCTCAGTTCTCTTCTTTATCTCTTGATGCATATCATTGGAGCTATTAGTGTTGACTCCTACACATTTATGACAACAATCTCCATGAATAATGATGTCATCACCATAAGAGAATGTTCTTTTATTCATTCCCATTGTCCTTTGTAGTTCTTTAATGACATTTTCAATGTTAGGTGGAACAGAGTCAGCAAAATTTGAATATTTATCATATTCATTTATTTATCTCATTGCATCCCATAGTATGCTTTAATAATCATCATCACGAAATTACTGATATGTATCCTTGTGGAGATAGGGGGGGGATGTACAGGACTAACTTCCTATTGGCAGTTTTCCTCCAAATTAATCTGTTACCTGTTAGGACTCCTGTATTATATTAATCTATTATTTTATTTTGTTTGTTTGCAGTAATAATTACACAATGAATTCTAATTTTTGTGGGCATCTAGTGAATGAAAATAACAGAAATAACCTTTAAAACTTGCTAATGTACTACTCTAACATGTAAGTAATAGGATGCGATTAATGGGAATGAATAAAAGAACATTCTCTCATGGTGATGACATCATTATTCATGGAGATTGTTAATAATTTGGGTATGTTTGTATGTTAATTCTTTTCTAGATCAGTGTAGATAGTATCTTGTAACAAGTGTCCAAGAGGAAGATACTTGTGTAATTACTAGTGATCATGTTGAAGATGGTGCCGAAATTCCCATCTAGGGCTCCAGGCCAAAAATGCAGGAAGGATTTATTTAATTTTACCAGACAAATAGGATGCTCACTTCAGATATGCCAACTCAATATTGAAGGCTTGAGTAGAGCAAAAAGTGAATTTCTATCTAAAATGCTATCAACCCACTCAGTGGATGTTCTAGCTATTCAAGAAACCCATACTGAAAATGCTGAACAATTGTTGCAGTCTAGAGGAAAAATTCAAGGATTCAGATTAATTGCTTCATTTAATCATTCTAAATAGGGAATTGCAACTTATGTAAAAGTTGAGAGTTGTAAACTCATAACAACGAGTAACAACAACAGCATATTCTCAGCAACTACTCAAATAGCTGACACCATAGTCATGATGTCTATAAATCCCCAACTGCCACTTGGCCTGATCCTCCCCCTCCAACTATCTACAGCATCCATGTATGATACTGGGAGATTTCAATAGCCATCACAATTTACAGAGTTATAATTTACAGAAAATGATAGTGATAGTGAAAAGCTGGTGGAATGGATGGAAGACCAGGACCTTAACTTAATATATGATGCTAAAGATTTCTTTTTCACATGATAACACTCAAGAAAAGAATGAAAAAATTAATAAAAAGCCATATATTTCAATCTGAAAATTACAGATCATCTTCCATGGCATTAGATAATAGAATACAAGATATTACTAGAACAATGGACAAATTTAAAACAGTGAGAGCTGTAAGATATTATACATAAAACAGTGCAAAGCAAAATATAGAAAAACATAGTATTATTAATTATTTTAAAAAAACTTTTAATGATAAGTGATTACAATAAGACTTTCCGATATTTTTGAAAGTAAGAGGCAGTTGTTCTGATTCAAGTTTGGACAATGGTGCAAGGCTTTGATCCTTCTTTAAATAAATGTTTATTTGTTTTTTTAAATAATCAATAATACAATGTTTCTCCCAGATTTTGCTTTGCACTGTTTTATGTATAACACCATGCAACTCTTGTATCTATTATTTTTCAGGAAATTACGTTTGCTGAATATTAATTTAATAACTGTAATTGATACTTTCTATATTTCAGCAATGTTACATTGCCATCAACAGGGATCACAGAACAATATATGCATGCAGGCACTAATACTAAGTTGGGCCTAGAGTCCTAAATGGCACCCTTAGTGGGCTAAATTGGGTGGCCTTGGTCATTGTACTGAAGATGAGTGCTTCTCAAATTTGGAGCAGTTTCATGCACCCAGATTTGCTGAGGTTTGGAAAGTTTCTCAGGGCTGAGACAGATTCCAGGAATAGCCTCTCATATTTGTATTTACCGTAATGCAACAGAGTGGTCTACTTCCAGGAAGAAGACCACTCTTTGGACACTAACCATATCCTGTGGTTAGTGTCCAAAGCATGGTCAGGAAGTCAAGAGTGGCTGTACTGGTGGAACTAAATGTAGTCCATGTGTTCAGAAATTCTGATATTGGCTATCCTGCCTGTTTGGCCACAGTAAGACAGTTTGCATCTGTAGAAGACCTGAGAAGTCTAAGAATGTGGCTGGTTTTTGGTGGAACAGATAAGGGATGCCAATTTTTTGTGTGTTTGTAAGTGGTTGTAAGGTTGTATTTCTTTAAGATTTTTGTTAATTTTTTGGATGTGCCTTTGGTTACCTTTCTTCAGCCTCATTTATCCAGTGTTAATGCCTGCATGCACATATCATTGTTTTGTGATCCCTGATGATGGTTGTAACTTTGCCGAAATATAGGACGTATTAATTAAAGTTATTATAATTAATATTCAGTATACATTGTAATTTGCTGATAATAGTTATGAATATCCAGATGCATAAGCCTTTCTACTAGAATCACATAGTTCTCGCTGTTTTAAATTTGTCCATTGTTCTAGTTCTACTTTATATTTATATAATGCTACGGAAGATCTGTCATTTTCAGATTGAAATATATGGCTTTTTATAAATTTTTTCCCCTTATTTTCTTGTGTTATTGTGTGAAGTTTAAGAAATGCTATGGCACAAGTGTCCTTAAATTCCTTTTGCATTAAGTATTTCTTCCAAATGCACCACTGCAGAATAGTTAACAAATACAGTGTGTTTCACTCTATTAGACATTGCTGAATGCAGATACTTGAACTTAAGGATTTTTGTTTGTAACCAAAGCAGCCACATTCAAATTATGTATACTGTATGTTAATATGTCCAGGTCTTGATTACTAGTTATCAAGAACTTGTTCATTTCACTTGGAGGTGTATCAAAGTACTATGCAGCTTTGAGTTTTGGAGAGGAATTGTGGAAGCAAATGCCGCTTACAATTTTTTCTATATATCTCATATAAAGGACAAGTTCCTCCTCATTTGAAATATCTATAGAAGACTCACTGTACTAGAGTCTTTGATTTTCTTAACTAATTCTTATTTAATGACATCAGCAATAACTGACACAATTTCTTGATATTTCATATTATTTTGGTACAGTTCTACTATTTGGACTAGTAGGGCTAGCAAGTTTTTGAAGAATTAATGGTTTATTGAATTTAGCTATGAAATAGATTGTTTTTACTTGATGACACAATAGAACTGTTCTCTATAGTATTTTTAACACTTTTGGATCTTTGCATTCGCCTTCGCTTTTGCACCATTTTACAGAAAAAGTGTAGTTCATTTCCTTTTGTTTATTATTCATAGTGAAAGGAGAATTTATATAATTTATCCATAAAAATAATCTACTATGAAAGATAAATATAAAATTCATGAAAACAACATGAAAGTAGTTAAGGCTTGCTATGGAATGAGACTTACTTTCCTGGTTTGTCACACATTGTCGATCTCTAATTCATGTTTGCAAGATAGTTGTATTTTTTAAATAACAGTATTAAAATGCCATGTCATGAAGTAAAATGTTCAAGTATATAATTACAGCATATTCATATTGGGAACTGTTAAAATAAGCTTATGCCAATACTATGTTACAATTCTTACCTCTTACATGGTTAAAGAGGGTATAGGAAGAATAAAAATAAAATTCAACTTATTTTATATTACAGTTAGAAGTGATACAAATGAAACTCAATCTTGTTAGTCAAGTTTTTTTTTTTTTTTTAAGTATTTAATATCTCTGATTTTTGTAAGAAGAATGGTTGATGACTTGTTAGTCATGCAATAAAAAATCTTATTTGAGAATTAACCAGCCAGTGCACATCATCATCATAGATTGGAATTACTTTAAAAATGTTAACACATTTTTAAAAATGGCTGGGACCTTTGCAAGTATCTTCATGCAAACTAACTTTTAGAAAAGTGGGGGGGTACAGTCTACAATGGAATAAAACTTCTTTAATAAATATATGGCAGCCACCCATAATTAAAATAACTTCACACTGAATAAGAATGGTGTTTTAAAATGAAAAATAAAGGTGTTAATTATGCGAAAAAAATAAGGTAATATTGTGATTAAATTTAGAACACAATTGAAAATTCACTTGCCACGTTTCTCTGATAATTCACCAGTGGCAAGTGGACTAATTGGATTTCTTTAACCCTAGTTATAATATAATAAAAAAATGGTTGAGAATACATTAAAGGAATTGTTGGACACCCACACACACAAATAGAATATAGAGCAGTAGTATTGCTTCCTGACATATGGTCTGCTACAAACAAGGTGTTAAGATTATTGACCTTTTTTTCTTGACCACTAGTATTAATAAATTAAAGACTTAATTCGGTATGTTAGTCAAGTAAATAATTGTTTAATATCCGACTAGTTTCACTGACTAATATCTGCAAGCATTTTCAGGGATACACTGGTAAGCAATGGAAAGCAACAAAAACTAGGAAACTAACTGACAATTCTAAAAATTATATAAAGTTATCACTGTGTGTGATACAATATGTGTGTCACAAGTACAATGTTTTATTTCTTGAGATATTTATTGTAATTTTCATGAAAGTTCATTTCTTTTTGGTTAAATAATCTAATTAGAGTTTTCTGTATATCTGGTAGGATTAAGCCTTGATTCTTATTTAAGTTACCTGTTGAACGGGCAAGTATAGCAGCTTCTTTGAATGTTCTGGAATGGTAGTTCTCTTCTATGTAGGGCATATGACTCATATCCCAGTTATGGTTGGTAGAGGCAATGTGGGGAAGAAAGGCTTGATATATCTTGTCTGTTATTCCTTACATAGCCTATGTGTTCTTTCTTTCTTTCTTGTTTCAAAATTTCTCAATGTCTGTCTGATGTCATTGATGCTGCATGAACAGGGTATGCTGTAAATCCCGGAGTATTTGTAGAAAGGATGGCTATCTTTCGGGGATCTTATAAACTTTTGAATGGTCTCAATAGGTTTGAAGGTTACTCTGATATTGTATGGTTTTAGAAGAAGAGTTAATTTTTTGGATATGGTACTAACAAATGGAATTGTTATAGAGCTGATGTATTGGATTTCATCTTGTTGTCTTTGTGGTATATCATTAAAGAGAATCTTGTTGATGAGTCTTGTAAGGTAGCCATTTAGGGATAGATCTCTGGATATTTTCATTAATTCTTCTTGTAAGTCGCCAGGGTCTTTGGTACATTGTATAGCTCTTTTTTTAACCATACGGATAATGCTGAGTTTCTGGGATATGTGGTGAGACAAGTTGAAATGGAGGTAGCATCCAGTGTTGGTAGATTTTCTATATACTGAGAGGTTGATGCTATTGTCAGTTTGTTTCTTAATAAGGACGTCTAGGAATGGAAGTTTATTATCTTTTTCTAGTTCCAATGTGAACTTGATAGTGTTGTGGAAGCAATTAATTTTGTTTAGATAATCCATTAGTTCTTCTTTTTTGTGATTCCAAATTTTCTAAGAATAGGTTGGCACAAGAAGAGGAGAGAGAGAGAGAGGGCTACCCATGGCTAATCCAATAAGTTGTTTGTAGTAGGTTTTTTGCCATGTAAAATAATTCGAAGTTAAACAATGCTTGAACAACTTGGTGATGTTAGGTGGAAACAAGTTTTCTAAGATTTCGATGACTTCTGAAACTGGAATATTTGTGAATAGAGATGTTACATCCAGGCTAGCCATAATATTATCTTCAGAGATACGGGTGTTTTTTAATTTCTCCAAGAAATGTGAGTTCTTGATATAAGAATCCGTGTTGTGAATGTGTTCTTGTAACATTTTGGCTAGATATTTTGATAATTTTTAAGTAGGGGAATGGATACCATCTACTATTGGACGTATTGGTGTACCTTCTTTATGGATTTTGGGAACACCATATAGTCTTGGAGTTAACAGATGCATAGATTTTAGTTTTTGATTAAGTCCACAGGCCAGTTGGTCATATCACGTAATAGTTCATTGGTATCAAGATGGTTTTTGTGAGTAGGATCTGTGTTAAGAACATCATAGACAGATGTGTCCGATAATAGATTATTGATCTTTTCTTCATATTCCTTAGTATTTAAGATGACGGTATTGCTGCCCTTGTCTGCTCTCAGTATAATAATTTCTTTGTTGTTCTTTAGGTCGGCACAAGAAGGCGAGAGAGGTCTACCCATGGCTAATCCAGTAAGTTGTTTGTAGTAGGTTTAACACACTATATGATAATCACATCAACTCTAAACCTTCCCTACCAGACAACCAAGTCATTGTGAACCAATCTAATCATATCTTAACAAAACCAGAGATTTCTATTCTCAAAAAAGGATTCAATTTCACATTAAAATGAACTACTATTCCAAAAACGGACTTTATATATGCAACCTAGAGAAAGCATTCTCATTACTTCCATACACAATAGCCAATGACCTATGATTAAAAAGCAGCTTAATCCTCTCTGCTCCCTCTAGATATTCTCACATCAACTCTAGCACTATGTAAAGAAAAGTACTACTCAAATTAAAGAACAACAAAGAAATCATTATACTGAGAGCAGACAAGAGCAACAACACTGTCATCTTAAATACTAAGGAATATGAAGAAAAGATCAATAATCTATTATCGGACACATCTGTCTATGATGTTCTTAACACAGATCCTACTCACAAAAACCATCTTGATACCAATGAACTATTACGTGATATGACCAACTGGCCTGTGGACTTAATCAAAAAACTAAAATCTATGCATCAGTTAACTCCAGGACTATCCATTCCCCTACTTAGAAATTATCAAAATATCTAACCAAAATGTTACAAGAACACATTCACAACACTTCTTGGAGAAATTAAAAAACACCCATATCTCTGCAGATAATTCTTCAGAGATACGGGTTGTTCAAGCATTGTTTAACTTCGAATTATTTTACATAGCAAAAAACTTACTACAAACAACTTATTGGATTAGCCATAGGTAGCCCTCTCTCTCTCCTTCTTGTGCCAACCTATTCTTAGAAAATTTGGAAACTCAAATTTTATCCCAAATTACCCCTAAACCAACCACATGGTTTAGGTATGTTGATGACATCTTCATCATTTGGAATCACAAAAAAGAACTAATGGATTATCTAAACAAAATTAATTGCTTCCACAACACTATCAAGTTCACATTGGAACTAGAAAAAGATAATAAACTTCCATTCCTAGACGTCCTTATTAAGAAACAAACTGACAATAGCATCAACCTGTCAGTATATAGAAAACCTACCAACACTGGATGCTACCTCCATTTCAACTTGTCTCATCACATATCCCAGAAACCCAGCATTATCCGTATGGTTAAAAAAAGAGCTATACAGTGTACCACAGACCCTGGTGACTTACAAGAAGAATTAATGAAAATATTCAGAGATCTATCCCTAAATGGCTTACCCTACAAGACTCATCAACAAGATTCTCTTTAATGACATACCACAAAGACAACAAGATGAAATCCAATACATCAGCTCTATAACAATTCCATTTGTTAGTACCATATCCAAAAAATTAACTCTTCTTCTAAAAACCATACAATATCAGAGTAACCTTCAAACCTATTGAGACCATTCAAAAGTTTATAAGATCCCCGAAAGATAGCCATCCTTTCTACAAATACTCCGGAATTTTCAGCATACCCTGTTCATGTGGCATCAACCATAATATTGAATAGGATATGAGTCATATGCCCTACATAGAAGAGAACTACCATTCCAGAACATTCAAAGAAGCTGCTACACTTGCCCGTTCAATAGGTAACTTAAATAAGAATATCAAGGCTTAATCCTACCAGATATATGGAAAACTCTAATTAGATCATTTAATCAAAAAGAAATGAACTTTCATGAAAATTACAATAAATATCTCAACAAATAAAACGTTGTACTTGTGACACACATATTGTATCACACACACAGTGATAACTTTATATAATTTTTAGAATTGTCGGTTAGTTTCCTAGTTTTTGTTGCTTTCCATTGCTTACCAGTGTATTCCTGAAAAATGCTGACAGATATTAGTCAGTGAAACTAGTCGGATATTAAACAATTATTTACTTGACTAGCATACCGAATTAAGTCTTTAATTTATTAAGGTGTTAAGATATTGCATTAAGAGGGAATAAAGTTGCTTTTCTCCCTCCAAAGAAGACTTCAAGTCTTCTCTGATCTCCAAACCACCTCTCCCATTTGCCACTCAAAAAACTGGTATATACAAGATCCCTTGTTAATATAAAATTTTCTGTATGTGACAAACAGGGCAGTCAGGAGATATGCATGTCAGAAAATATCAAGGACATGGAGAAAAAAAACATAAACAACAGAGACAAATCATCAAGTACTATTGTGGCATACAAAAATAGTTCACACTGACTACAATTTCTTTGTCAGAGCATTCAATGGATGTTAAAAAAAAACCCCAAATCAATGTAACAAGAAACAAGATTAGTCATTATTCTTTCATCAAACATCTGTACACACAGATCTCTGATGCTCATCATTGCTATCTGTCATAATACAGCATAAATCATGTACCCACCATTGGTAGTTTTTTCAAATATTCTGTATTATTACTGTTATCATTGATTTACTTGTTGCTTAACTCGGTCATTGTAATTTTTTGATTATACTCTTCTGATAAAGTTTGTTCAAAGTAGATATATTTTGTACACATATTTACAAGTTACTGTAAGATTTTTGTTTAAATTCCCAGCAATGAAAAAAAGTATAAGAAATGCCATCACACTTAAAAAAAAAAAAAAAAAAAAAAAAAAAAAAAGCAGCTTTTAACTATGAGCATTGTGTTTTGTTGAAACACAATTTAAATGATTTAACATTTCTTTAAATTTTATTGTTAATCTGGAAATATCTTCAGATTTCTACAAACAAATGCATAATAAATTAGTATGGAGAGATATTATTATATTCTAATGTTTTCTGCACTGACAAAAAGAAAGTTTATTGAATGGTAAACACTCACGTTGTTCATGGAGATCCAGTAGAGAATTTGAGAGTGCAGATCTTTTAAGATTATTTGAAGGACCTTCTGGGGAAAGTTTTCCATCCTTATTCACAGGAGGTAGAATTTCGATATCAGCCACACCAGAATCTCTATTTTCAGCTCCCCTTGCTCTCATCATTTTCTGCTTTTCAAGTTCAGACTCAATCCTGAGATTTTCCATTTCATCCATCTAAAATGAAAAATATTTTATGTTAATTATGTAGTCAAAAAGTATATCATAGTTAAGTTTTACTATGAAAAAAAATTGCAAAAACTAAGGGAATAATTTGTGTTACAGTGAAAGAAAGGTGTGCTATAGTGAATTTCTCTAGCCATAATATTTAACAGTAAGCTAATTATGTTTTAAAAGGTTAGCAGAAAGCAATGGAAAGATTGCCACCAGTTCAGTGGAAGAACATCCATGGAAGTATATTCCACTGTAGAAAAGACACAAGGTCAAAACAGACCAGAGATAGCAGGTGAGATTCAGGTGAGATCATTTGGATAAAGGCAGAAAATACATGGTTTGCTGTGACTTTGGGCTAATAGTTTTGTGTTGGGTCTAGTTGGAAAAATATCTTTTTTGAGTGTGTGATGTTTGTGAAGGCATTGGTGAATGATTCTGCAAGTTCCTTCTGGTTCATCTCTTGACTGAAATTTCTGCTGATAAAATCTTATCACGTAGGGAGGTTTTCCTTTTTCAGGTTACTAGTTCATTAAGTGTAGACCATGTTTGCTTCATATTTCACTGTATTCTGTAAATTTCTGAACGTAGTGGTGGCTTTTTCTCCTCATTTTAATTGTTTGTTGATTTCTATAATAATAATAATAGTAGTCATCATCATTATTATTATCGGACATCTCCACGGAATCAAAGACTCACTGTGGGAGATAAACACTAACCACTGTTCACACAATCTCTATCATACTTTTTCAAGAAGTTTAGAGATGACAGGCAAATTAGCTAAAAGACTATAATTCTGAATCTCATTTCTTTTTCCCTGTTTGTAAATAGGCATAACTATTATGGTTTTTAGTTGTTTGGGAATAGTACTGATGTCAAATATCCTGTTCAGAAGTAGAGGATTTAGTTTTTCTAAATGTGTTAAAAGGTCTGCCTGTGGGTGATTTTGTTAATTTCTGGCCTGGTCTTTCACTTTAGTTGTGTGTGTGTATGTGAGAGAGAGAGAGAGAGAGAGAGAGAGAATCTTTCAGTTCCAATTTGGATAAAATTGGAATTGAAATAAGGCAGAAAATACATAGTTTGCTGCTTGACTTTGGGTTAATAGTTTTGTGTTGGCCTAGTTGGAAAAATATATTTTTTGAGTTGTGTGATGTGTTTGTGAAGACATTGTGAATGATTCTACAAGTTCCTTCTGGTTCATCTCTTAACTGTTTCTGCTGATAAAATTATATAGGGAGGTTTTCCATTTTCAGGTTAATAGTTCATTAAGTGTAGACCATGATTGCTTCATGTTTCACTGTATTCTGTAAATTTCTGAAACTAGTAGTGTCTTTTTCTCCTCATTTTAATTGTTAGTTGGTTTCTATAATAAGTCATTATTATTATTGGATATCTCTATGGAATCAAAGACTCACTGTGGGAGATCAACTCTAACCACTGTTCACACAATCTATCATACCCCACCTTGAACTCATTCACTGATGAAAACAATCGCAACTACATCTGGCAGCCCATTCCACCAATTCACAACCCTCTAAGCAAAAAAAAACCCTAGTCTTAGCATCCTTGCTCTTATACAGTTTCCAGAAGTGACCCCTTGTGCTCTCCTTTCCTGCCATGTACTGAACAAAGTCTTTGGTGTCAGTCTCTATAATAACTTATTATTATGAACTATTCCATGGAGTCCTTATACTCATCAAGAAGGAAGACCTAAACATCATGCCACACACTATCCAACATTTGACCAATATCTATATACTTGCTTTGAACTCATTCCCAGTCATGGTACCCACAACAGACTCTGGAAGTAGTAGTAGCGTCTTTTTCTCCTAATTTTAATTGTTAGTTGGTTTCTATAATAATAATAATAATAATAATTATTATATATTATTGAGTATTTCTTCTCTTGTTGGGGAGTTAATGGTAGGGTTTATGTATATATCAAGGACTTAGTGTATCAAGGTATGTGTTAGTGGTTGAAGAAGCGTGGTCAAGAGTATTTATATTAATGTCTCCTATTAGGATGAGCCTATGTGTTGTACGGGGCTTGATGCCGCTTAGCCATGCTTCTAACTCATGAAGAAAACTGAGTGGATTATTATCTGGGGGTCTGTATACTATGTTTATTATTTTATACTCTGTTTGTGGCTATTTGTGATTTTCGAAATTAGTGTTTCCGCATGTTCGAAATGAGTTTGTTTTTCAGTCACATTGCATTTTTCTTTGATAAATGCCACGATGCCACCTCCTCTTTTGTTTGGTCTACATAAGTTGTAGGTTTGATATTCGAAAAAAAAAAAACAAATAAAATAATATATTATTATAATAGTCATTGTTATTATGATTCCATCTCCATGGAATCAAAGACTCATTGTGGGAGATTAACCACTGTTTACACAATCTGTATTATATCACTCTCCAAGGAAAAAATCTAGTCCTGACATTCCTGATAACTACACTCTTGCCCAGTTTTCAAGGATGGCCTCAAGTTTTCCCACCACCAGACTTGGTCTGAAAAATTTCCTTTGTATTAATCTTGTAAAACTCTTCAACCTGTCTTCATAAGATTCATTCCATAGACCTGCTACCAACTTGAATCACTTGCCTTTGGATCCTCTCCACCTCTTCATCTCCAAGAAACCAAGGTGACCAGATTTGTGCAACAGTCAAGATGGAGTCTTACCAAGGCTCTATAAAGAGGTATAATAATCTGCTTGTCTCTGTTCGTCAAAGTATTCTTCAGTAACCAAGTAATCTGATGAGCTGCTTTAGCCACTTTTGCTATGTGCCCTAAACTTTAACTCCCTACCCATTAACACTCCAAAATCTCTGGCCTCATCAATTTCCTGGAGTACAGTTCCACTAATGTGGTATACAGCTGGTACTCTTTTCATCCCAAAATGCATAACCTTACACTTTGCAACATTAAACTGATATTCATTCTCCTTTGCCCAGACTGGCAGTCTATCCAAATCATCCTGCAAAATTTTAACATAATCTGTATTACTTAAATATAAAGAGCCAATAGGCTTCACTTCGCAATGTAACATTATTTAAATTAAATTGAGTTTCTTATTCGGTTTTGAAACAACGTGGGATTCAATATCCCCTTAATTTAAATAAATCATCTGTATGAACTATTGCTCTACCAATTTTGTATCATCAGAGAACAACGGAATAGTTCCTCTAGGATCTCTTCCTATATCATTAATGTACAAATTAAATAGTAGTGGCCCAAGAACAGAGCCCTGTGGCATGCTGCTAGTCACAGGCTTTCTACTGAACCTCTTGAATAAACTACTCTCTGATATCTCTCCATCAACCACCCTCTTATCCACTTCAAACTTTTATGTCCATCCCATGTGCTGCAATTTACTGATTAGAATTCCATGCAGTATCCTGTCAGAAGCCTTTGTAGAGTCTGGCAATATCACTGTAAACCCATTACCTTTATCTAACTCAGCTGTCACTGTATTATAAAGCATGAGCAAGTTACTGAGGGCATAACTTACCCTTCACAAAACCATATTGCCCCTCATATAGTATCCCATTTCTGTATTTTGCTCTTGACTAATTTCTCTAATACCATTGACTACAACTCTGGATATGCTGATCAGTTGGTAATTTGCTACATCAGTTTTGGAGCTTCCTTTATGCAGTGGAACTATTTCTCCCCCCCCCCCCTCTCTTTCCACCTTTGGGACTGACCCAGAGCCAAGACTTAGATTAAACAATGTGGTCAAATGCACTGCCATCTTCTAGCATAATCCCTAGCATCTTCTCAGAAAACTCCAGCTGGTATACCATCTCTAATTTCATAGCAGTATTTACATCAAGGTTCTGTAATATGATACGCACCTCCAGTTCATTTAATTCAATTTTCATATAAGCCTTTACCTCTCTTGTTACTGCAATATCTCCACCCGGATGATATACTCTTGTAAAGTGTTTACTTAATAAGTTTAGTATTTTTCCTGATTTAGTTACCTCCCTACTGTTGGCATTCATTAAAACTATTCTGCCACAAATATTCGCCTTTTTACTTGCAACATACTGAAAGAACTCTTTGGGATTATCTTTGGCCTGTACTGCTAATTTCTTTTTATACTCAGCTTTTGCCTTTCTTACCACACTTACCCTTCTGGCCTGTGCTTTGTACTGCTCATGTGCCTGCTGATCCCCTTTCTCCTTGAATTCTCTCCACAATTTTTTTTTTTTTTTTAGCTCTAGCTTAAATGGCATTCATCCATTTAATTCCTGCTTGATTTATTCTCCTGACTCTAGGTATGCAGTCTGCTATTACTTTGCTCAAACACTCTTTTACCACTTCACAAGAATTATCAACATCCAGCCCTTGCAGTTTTACATGCCATGGCTTTGATCCAAGCAATCTTCTAAGTTTGTCATACTTACCAGCCCTGTAATTCCACATAAACCCCTCTTAACTGAAAATTCCACACATTTAGCCACCTCCCAGGTCAAGACCATATAATTACTCTCAACAGTTGGTGGCAATGTGATCATATCAGTTATGGGCAAATTCTCTGATGCAATTACTAGATCTAGCACTCTCAAACCCCTAGTACATCCTATCACATGCTACCTCAGGTAATTATCCCTTAGTGACTGCATAAATTCCATTTCCTTCCTCCCATGTGCCCTTTCTCCTAATTCCCATAGTTGAAGTCATCTCCATAATAATTACCTGCCCTCCAGCTAATTTACCACCTACCCCCCCCTCATCCTTTACATCTTATACGTTCTAGCATATATTCTTATATAAGAATATATGCTAGAACGTATAAGAAGTTTTTGAAGTCCACAGGCCTCCAATCTTCCTATAGGGAGTATTCCATAAATGTGCCACAATCTTGACCATTTTCTGCTGGATCTTCTTCACCACCACCACCACTTTCTCATCCCCAATGGAAATTAGGCAACTAGATCTGTGTATAGTACTCCAGATGTAGTATTATTAAAGCCTTATAAAGGGAATAATAATCTCTCTATCCCTGCTTGTCAGTGTGTTCAACAACCACATTTCACACACACAGTATTTACTCGAATATAACTTGCCCTCACTTATATCTCGCACCCTTATTTTTACTTTATGAAAAGAGAAATTAAAAAGTTTCGCATATACCTCACACACAAAAAAAGTAACTTTAAGAAATGGATAGTGAATCTTATTATGGCAGTTTCAGATATTTAAGAATTCAGTTGAAGAGAATCAGCATTTTAACTAGCAATCATTGGCTTGCCTTTGTTGTTTTTTTTTTAAATCATGGAGATTTTATGATTCTGAAATTATAAAAAAAAAAAACAAGCAATAATAAAACTGCTTGTTTTAATTTAATTACAGAAGCATTGTTGACTAAAGATTCAAATATGTCACATGATGAAGGTGAGCAGCCAATCACATGAATAATATTCATAGTTAAAATTTAAATGCATTCATTTTATAAATAATGTAAGCAATTATAAATTATAATGAATACTGAGAATTTAATTATAAACATTAATTTAGTTCCAAAAAATCCCTGCATATCTCATGCCACGATTTTTTAATTTTAATTTTGGGGACAAAAGTGCGAGCTATATTCGAGTAAATATGGTATATATATTACTTCCACACATGACAGGGAGCAAGGCCTATAGAAAATAAATGCTGTGTGTGTGTGTGTGTGTGTGTGGGAAAGGCTCAGGAGCAAAGTAATCTGTTGACATTCTTCTTAAACAGCTGGAGGTTGTTGTAGTCCTTTGGAAATGCTTCATGGGACAAACTGTTCCACAGAACTCAGGTGGACGGAATGAAAGATGACTGGGAGTACAGGTTCGGTGAGTATGCAGTTCGACTGTAAAGAGATTTTAAGCAGCTGTTGCTGAAGTGGGGAGGCATAATGGATGTTAATTCTGCTGAAGAGTGGCCATGGAAATAACTGCAGAAGAGAGTTTCTAAGAGATGTGCCAACCAAACTGCCCTTTTTCTGAACAGCATCAAGAATTTTTAGAGAGGCCATATGTGCACCACCTCAATATGATGTACTGTTTTGGCATCTTTGCAATATGCTCTCCTGTAACTCCCTGTCCACAATTACTCCCCCCCCCAATCCCTGGCTTCATCAACTGCCTGTCGTTCAGTTCCATTAATGCTTCTGCCTTATGATCTATCCTAACCTCAACAAATTTGGTTGCATGAAACAGTCCCAAATTTGGGAAACTCATCCTCTGCACTTCAGCCCAACAGCCAGGATGTTCAATTTAGCCCACTAGAGGGCACTATTTAGGACTACTCTCAGTTGACATGCTTCATCTTCATTATTTAGTATAGTGCCTGCATGCACATATGCTATGTTTTTTATTCACTGATGATGGCAGTTTGACTTTGCTGAAATATCGATGTAGTAATTAAATTTATTTTAGTTAATATAGTGGTTTACGTTGTAATATCCTTAAAAAATGCAGTTATGAATAGTGAATGTACAGTATAAGCCTTACCACCAGATCCATTAATATAGAACACAACTTGTAATTTCTTCATACCAAAGTGCACTTTCTTCCCTTCCTGTTATTGTTCCACCTCCTTCTGTTGCAACCCTGTCCTCCTGATGTACTTCTATTTTTTTTTTTTATTTCAGTTTCTACCTATCATTAGCAAAACTCCTTCCTTTTTTCTGTTCTCTCTGTCTATTCGGAAAGTAGTATAGCCCTTGCATTCTATTATTATTATATAACACCTCCAGGGAGTCCAAAGACCTGTCGAGGGAGGGCACCTACTCAGTCTCCACCAATCCATCCACTGCAACTACCTTCATCATCTACACCAATGCCATCTACCGCCGACTATGATCACTATTTTCACAGACAATCACAAACATTTATACCCATGGCAGAATTCGAACCTGCAGCCTTTTGGCTGGAGAGCAGATACGCTAACCACTCAGCCAACCAGCTATGCTTATAACTATAATATCATCCTCCATTTTAGTGAAGTTGAACTAACCAGTACCAAAATCCTTTCCCTTATTCTGAATACTTCTAGTATTATTATTACTATTTACTATTATTATGTGACACCTCCAGGGAGTTCAAGACTCATCAAGGGAGGGCAACTACACCAATGCCAGTCCCCCTCCCCCACAACTAATATTTTCACAGACAATCGCAAACATCCATGCCCACAGCAGGATTCGAACCCACAGCCTTTTGGCTGGAGAGCAGATATGCCAACCAGGCTGGCATTATGTATTAATGTACATAAACCTACAATACCCCTTTCATCCTACAACCTCCCTCATTCCTTGTGTTGATTATACACACACTGGTGTCCAAAACCTAAGAACAAACACTATTTCTGAAGATTACAACCTTAAATTCAGACAAATCAGCTTGTGGCAATATGTATAACTGACAATATCAAGTAAAAAGCAGGTAGATATTTATATTTTAGAATCGTGTACAAAGGGGTCATGTGGTAGTACTCAACAGGATAAAGGGCAAAAGGCAGTGCCAAGTGAATTGTATTTGAAGTCAGCTCTTTTTTTGTGAAGGAATACAAACTTGGATGTCTTGTAATGTCTCAAAGACATCATCTAGATCAGGGGTTCTCAACCTTTACCAGTGACGTACCACTGTATTTAATTCAAGATATTAGATGTACCAGTAAGCAAATCTGTTTTCGTACCACTCGGCAGTGGCTCACATACCACCAGTGGTACGCATACCATAGGTTGAGAATCCTTGATCTAGTAGATGATTTCATGCGGGGAAGAATTATTGGAAAGCTTGAAGGCTGCAGAATGACTAATATTGTCAAAGAATTTGGAATCTCACATAACATTGTATCCAGGCTCTGGGCAGCATTTCAAACCAATGGAACAAGTTCCAGACATTTGCTAAGAGGTTGTCCTCACTCTACCACAGAGCACGAAGACAGATTTTTGGTTATAACAACAAAATGTAATCAGCACATCATGACAGGTACGCTTGCAAGTCGGCTCCATTGAAGCACAGGTATCTCAACTGTGGCAAGATGTATGTAACAAGTATGCCTATAGGCCTGAGGGCCTGTAGTCTGCGTCCTTTTATTCACAGCTCATTGTAAAGCATGTTTTCAGTGTCATTGTATCCATAAAAATTGGACAAGACACCAATGGGCTATTTATAGATGAGTCGTTTTTTCTAAATGACACTTGATCTAGCATGAAAGTAGTACCCAAAAAAGCTTACCATTGCAAGAATGTTCTTGAAAAGGTAGATATGGCAGTGCCATATATATATATATATACACACACACATATATACACATGGCATATGGTTTGACTTTATATATATATATATATACTAGGGGCTGTGCCCCCCTGGCACCTATGGTGCCCAACTGTGGCAAGATGTATGTAACAAGTATGGCAAGATGTATGTAACAACAACTGTGGCAAGATGTATGTAACAAGTCCGGAACATGGGGGGGTTTCCCCCCGTGTTCCGGACTGGCAAACCGGTTCTCCTTAAATTCTGATGACTCGAAAGGAGGGGGAGTGCGCCTCCCTGGTGCCTATGCCACCCAACTCCCCCAAGTTCCGGGCTGGTAGGCCGGTTCTCTTGAATTCTGATGACTCAAATTTTGAAGACTCGACACTCAGGGTAGCCCCTGAGTTTCAAAATGTTTCAAAAAACATGACATAAAAAGGCTTATTTTATATATATATAGGGTAGGTATATATATACAAGGTGGTTCAAAATTCCACGGACAACTTTGAGGGGAGATAGAGAACAACAAAATCAACCATATTCACATGGGAAAGCATGCCCAGAAACACCACCTGAAAGTGATAGGTGGCATTTGCCAGTGCTCCAGGTGAGCAATTGGGGCTTCCTCATTCAAGCCTTCGACGTCGTACGAAGAACATGCATCATTTTATGAACGCTGAGATGGCAGACATGCACCTCTTTTACCATATTTTGTATCCAACTACTATTGAACTGTTCAGTTATGCCTAATAAAGAAGAAGGCTGCAGAATGACTAATATTGTCAAAGAATTTGGAATCTCACATAACATTGTGTATATATATATATATATATATATATATATATATATATATATGTGTGTGTGTGTGTATATATATAAGGAATAGATACACCAATGGGCTAATTTACTCTTTAAAGATGAGAGAGTCATTTTAGTCTTTCCTCTGATTCTAGATGACACTTGATCTAGCATGAAAGTGGTATTGCTTACCATCATGAGAATGTTCTTGAAAGGGGTAGATACAACAGTGCTAGGGTCACGGTGTGGGGAGACATTATGCTGAAAGGATTCACGGAGCTACAAGTGCTAGAAAAAGGGAATACGGTGAATGATATTGCAATGAAGTTCTTCAATATCATGATCCATTGTTCCGTGGGGTTTAGGCAAAGAATTCATTTTTATGGATGACCATATAGAATATGTTTGGGATGCAATAAGGAGATGCATTGAAATTCTCCTCCAGGAAACAAACAAGGCCTTATCCTTATTTGTTTTCAAGTTTGCCTCAAGAACTCCTGAATCACTTGGTGCTAAGCATAGTACAACATTGTGAGACCTGCATCACAGTTCAGGGTAAACATATTCCATACTGAAATGTCTCTGCATAGGTTTCTGTAAGTGCTGTACATTAATTCCTTAACTACATCTTTAGGAAATTTGTAACTTTTGCCAAAAATGTATTTGAATTTAATTTGTATGAAATTTATAAAAACTTTTTTTTTGTGTGTGTGTAATATAGTTTATTAGTATGCAGGCAATAAATTTATGTCCACATTTGGCAGTAGTCATGAAATATTTTTTTTATATATATAGGTAAAAATGTAGTTCATTCTTAGCTTTTGAACAGCAGTGTATCAAGAAAGTTAAGAACCTGGGGAGCTTACATTCAGCAACACCCCATCTCGCCCCTCCACACCTCTAGGATGCCTGGTAAGAGAGACTAGCACTATGATCCAAGGAGAACCCCGAGGCATTCTTTTGCTGTGTGGTCATATGGAAAAGAAATGAATGTGGACAAATGACCTTCCTAGATGGGGATGATTGCCAGATGACCAATATAGATGGGGATGATTGCCAGATGACCAATATAGATGACCTGAGTTTGACAAATTATGCAAAAGTCTACTCGCCAATTAAAAAACGTACTTTGCCCAAAAACCCTCCACATTTTTTAATATGTTCCAGTCAATAGGAATTCCATAAAGTGATTGGTGGTGCTATATCACTGTTTGGAGAACATTTCCTTTGTGTGAGAACCATTCCAAGGAGAAGAAGTCAATAAACAAATAAGAACAAAACAACATTGGTTTTATTTCAAAATATAATTTATGTTAGTTTTTGTTACTAGAATGATCCTTTATATTATGTATATTCGTCTGGTTTCTTAAAATTAAAAATATTTTGTTTAGAAAGTTATTTTTATTAAATAAAAAATATTATATTTTGTCTGGTCTGCAACTACTTGCCAGCTGGCAAAATCGAACTCACCATGGGCGTGTGAGCAAGTGTGTTTGTCAAGCTCTGTAAATAATACAGAGCTGTTCAGTAATCACTTTATCAGAATATTTTATCTTGATAAAGCAGGTTTTCTTCCTATGATAGATAGAGGTTGAAGGATTAGAAGAGAATGGAAGATGTATTGTTCTGAATATTGAGCATAATAGATGTGATGTCAATACAGCAGTGGGACTAGATGGGATTTTTCCACATGTTTTAAGTGAATGTGCTAAGGAATTGACCCACCTATTTAATGAGGAGCCTGCAATAGGTCAAGTTCATAAGGAGTGAAAGGAGAGTAAGATAGTGCCATCGAATAAGGGTGGTGGTAGAATGGAGGCATCAGCCTACAGACTAGTTTGTATTTCTTACAAGGAGATAAAATATGAATATCTTACCGAAAAGAAATTATACATACAAAAGTTGTATAAAAACTTAAACAGCTTTCAGAGATGAAACATGGACTCAAATATATGAACTTTATTCTTGCCAGAACAACAATCGTTGGCAGAATCACTGGAGCAAAGATAAGTTTCATTTTTTGGAATATTTTAAATTATGTGCATTTCACTGCAAATTTATTTAATCAGTGACACTGAGATTGAATGTATATTAATTATTGAGATTGTTAGCAGGTTTTGTAGCAAATTTTATTTATAACAATTAACAAAGGCAGTAAAAAATGGCAATAGCAAAAATGGCAAGAACTAGAATAACCAGACACATGGCATGAAAATTGAGTGTGTTGAGTGGTATGGAGTTTACTAAGATGATTCATTGTGAAGTGCAATATGTATGCATGGATGAACAAGCAGATGCCTTTGTGGCAAGATTAAAAAGAAGTAGAGAGTGTGAGGTCTGCAGAAAGTGTGATATATTAATGGACTTCAGTGATTTGAAGGAAAGTAGTGAAGAATACAAGACAAAAAGTGAAAAGCAGTGATGGATGTAAGACTGAAATGATAGTCAGAAGCAGCGAGAACCAGAACAACCAGACACATTTAATAAAAAATCGATGCCTTTGTTGCAAGATTAAACAAGAGATGAAGGTGGGGGGGGGGGGTCTGTAGAAAGTATGATGCATTAATAAACTTCAGTAATTTGAATGAAAGCAGTGAAAGGGAAGTGAAGAATACAAGACAAAAAGCAAAGGCAGTGATGGATGTAAGACTGAAAATGATAGCCAGAAGAGTGAGCACGAGAATATGAGTGAGAAGAATGTGATAGTGTACATTGAAATTATTGAAAAAGGAAAAGCGAATGTAAATTCGTAAATGGAAGTGAGCCTGACTGACACAGCAATAGTGGAAACATTTTCCGGAATGTAAAATTACAGAATGAAATGACTAAGGTGAGAAATGGGATGAGGCATATACAAAATGAAAGTAAACATATGATTGATATGAATGGAAGAGTGTAACAGAATAAAATGAAAGATAGTGGTGAAAAAGTAGCAGCATTATACAGAGATTCTACAGTAAAGGGGCATTGCCAGGGAATGTGGAGGTCAGACAAAGAAATATATAGGAAACTTGGTTTAGTGAGAAAGAAAGGGTAATCATTATGAGCGAGACACTGGATATGAGAAGTAAGCATGTGAGGGAGTTAATGGTTGTGGTTGGGCATAGGGAGAATGTAAGGATAGATATCAGAAGATTATTGAGGAGAGTGAAAGACAAATAGTGTGGTAGGTAGAGTATTTTGCGTTTGGCTTAGATATGATAATGATGAGTTGCAGTGAAGAGCAAAGATCTTGAATGGAATGTTAATGGAAATGTGTGAAGAGAAAGGAGTGCAGTTTATGAATGTGTGGGATGTTTGAGGAATGAATGAAACTGTATAAGAGTGATGGACAGAATCTGAATGGTTTTGGAGTGGGTCATCTGGAAAGGTTGCTACTAGGAGGAAGTGTAATGAACGATATAAACAAGGTATTAGCAAAAGTCAGAGATGATGTAAATGAGCAGGAGAGTGGATAAGGTGAGACTGATGTCATTGTGAATGGAGATAAAGATGTAAGAACAGGAATGCAAGGGAGACATTCTGAAAGCAGTAATGAAGGAATGTATGGGGATGGTCAGCATAGGAATAGAATGGGGTGGTAGTTGAGTCTAGGGAAAATATGGGAAAAAGGGTACTGGTGAGCTGACAGGAGCAAGTGTGGGGATAACCAGTCCTACCTATGCTCCCCCCCTCACAGATGGGGGAGGGCATAGGCAGGACTGGTTATAGTGAGAAATGAATCATTATGCTTATTTACAAATGCTATGCGTTTCAGAAATAATGGAGATGAAATTGTTGCATTGATTGAGTTTGTTTATTGGAAACTAATTGGAATAAGTGAAACATGGCTGGATGAGAATGATATTTTGATGGGAATAGAAATAGAAGGATATGATGTTTTTTTTTGTGCAGATGGGAAGGGAAAGCGGGGGGGGGGGGGGGAGCAGTGCTGCTGATCATAGCGAGGATGTGTACACAAGGCTGAGATACAAGGCAGAAAATGTGATAGTAGTTTTGAAACAGTATGGTGTGAGATGGAGGTTGACAGAATGAGATATTTGGTTGGGTGTTGCCAGGAAATATGGAGGGAACAGAGAAAGAAATGTATAGGAAACTTGGTTAGGTCAGAAAGAAAGGGTGATCATTATGGGTGATTTCAATTATGGCAATATTGATTGGAATGAAGGGATATTGAAGAGACTGGAATGTCAGGCAACAAGGAGAATGATTGAAATGACTTTCTTGAGTTCTTAAGGGACAATAAAAAATGACTTTCTTGAGTTCTTAAGGGGGCAACAATCTCAGGCATTACATAAACAGAGGGAATTTGATGGTTAAAAGTCTTAGATCTGGTTATATCATCAGAGGATATGATTGTGAATGGAGTGTCTAATAATCTTACATCAGTTTGTGAGGGTGACTATGAAGTGATCACCTGGGTCGTGGCTGGTCATATGAGAACTTCAGTGAAGAAGGAATATGTGTGGAACTACAAGGCTAGTGATTATGAAAAGGTTGAGAGACAACTGGGACCTATAAATCTGATCAAGTTAAGAAAAATTCTAGTGAGTTTCTTCTATGTGTGTGTGCAAGTAGAAGAAAAAAATGACTATGAGAGAACGATGTTAGTTGATGATGATACTGGAAGATGGTAAACAAAGAAGAGGATATAGTTGAAGTATTCAATGAGCAATTTATCAGTGAATTTAGTCCTTGTGAAGGCAACAACATGAGATGCTGGAGTGTAGAGGATATGGTGGAGGAGGGACTAATGATGAATGTGCAGGAGATATACGAGGAATTAATTGACCTGATGTTCATAAGGCAGTAGGGCTTGACAGTATATCACTGTGTCTTGAAGGAATGTTTTAGGGAATTAACAGCACCTTTGGCACACCTGTTTGACAACTCTTGCAACAGAGTGAGTTTCATTCTTTCATCCCAAAAGAATGAAAAGTGGGTCTCCTTTCTTTCATGAATCTGTGTCTGGAGTAGTTCTTAAGGTGTTAGAGAAATTGGTGAGGAATAAGATTCAGAAATGGCTTGATAATAGCAGTATTCTTTATGATGGTCAGCATGGGTTTGTTTGTTTGCTGCAGTGTGCTATGATGTACAAGGCAAGTGCATAATGAGGCAGTGCATATGTTGAGTTGTAAGTAATGTAAAGCACAAATACACAGAGTCAATCTTGAAACTTTTGTTTTGAAAATTAAAACAGACAATCTTATGTTTGCTTTACAGAATTTTTTTTCACATGGATATTGTAAAATAATATATTTTAAAACTATAAATTTAGGTATTATAAATACCATCATAAGTTTGTTAATAGTAACAATATTAAAGAAAAATAACCACCTAAAAATGTCACAAGTTAAGATGATGTAATTTTAGTTCCTCAAAAGTCAGTAGTTTCCCAAAAAAATTTTAGTTCCGAGTAATACTGCAATTAAATGATATAATATCAGATATGTTTTGGTTTAACACAGCTTTTCAAGATTTCAGTGTTACTTCATAATCTCCATGTTATTGCATTTTATAATTATTATAAAGAAATAAATTTTATTTCTTTATAATAATTTTTGTTTTTTGTTTCTATTAAGTGAAATTTTACATTATCACATAGAACATCAGGTTATCTTGAAGTTAATCTAATATACGAAAAAGTTTAATATACTGAATGGGATTTATTTGAGTTTTATATCAGATTAACACATTTCTTACCTCTAATATTGATTCTTTTAGGTCTTCCACAAACTTTGAACGATCATGTTCATTACGAGCATTAAATGTAATAAGAACCTTATCATCCACTCTCTGACTTAATCGTATTCCATGTGCATAATCTACAAAAAAAAAAAAAAAGTTAATTTTATTAGATCTTAGCATTAACTGCAAATATATCAGTTCTAAACATACTGCAATGTGGCACCAATCACACTGTAAGAAGAAAACTTTATTCAATTTCTCAGATCTGAACAGAGGAGGAATTTAATGTAATTTGAGAGCACTGTGCAAAGAGCATAAATAAATGTAATTCAAAGTAATCATTTTTCTTTTCCTAATATCTCAGATTTCTTCTCTAGATTTTTTTTTTTTTGATGATCCCACACATGAAAGGTCACAGGACCTATTACACTACAGTACCTACACGTGTGGGCAAATGATTAAGGAGAAATATGTAGCCTATTGATATGCTTCTTAAAGAATGGGATGTTGTACTCAGTGGGAGAAAACAGTATGGGGAGATTGCTCCAAAGAATAGAGGTAGATGGAATGAAGGAAGTTGATGAGAAGTTTGTTCTGTATGTTTGGATTTGGATAGCCTAAGAATATTGATCAGTGGCTGCTCTATTTCTTACATGGTTAGAAGAAAGTGGAAGACTGGTAGCAGCCAACTGAGAGGAGCAATGCCCATGAAAGTACCTACAGAAAAGGCACAACACAGAAACAAAGCACCTATGGGAAAGTAACTGAATGGGTTCTGTGAGGGGAGGCTCATCTATTAAGCGGATTTTCCTCTTCCAAATATCATCAAGAAATCATAGAGAAATCTTGGGTGCTCCATCCCAATCTGGGAAGAATACTCCAAGGCTGGTCAGATCTGAGACTAATAAAGTGTTAGAAGTTGAGAGGAAGAGAAGTATGTTTAGAACAGAAAATATAGAAGTTGTTCAATTTGAGATAACATTTGTGTAATAAATACACAAATGTTATCTTCTGGGCATTGCTCCTCTCAATTGGCTGCTACCATTCTTCCACTTTCTTCTAACCATGTAAGAAATAGAGCAGCCACTGATCAATATTCTTAGGCTATCCTCTTCTTTCTTTGCTTCTTTCTCCTCTCCTTGCTCCTTCCCCCTGATGCTATTAGAGTATTCGAGGGGCTAGGGGTGAGTCTTTCCTATCTTGCTAAGTCATTTTGTCTTATGCAGCCACCGAAGGAGGCAAGCTAGCTTAGGTGCCGGTCCCAGGCCCAGATAAATGGCGAGGGTTGATGTCAGGAAGGGCATCCAGTCGCAAAACTTCAATGCCAGCCTCAAACTATGATATGAGTCAAAGAGAAAATGATATAAGGGCTAGGGCGTACCCCTTAAGCGACACGCAGCCATATCGCCCTACAGCTGTGAGAAGTGGACGAGGGCTACCGCATCAAGGGGGGGTGCGGTTAAAGAAGCGAGCCCAGCAGGTGGAGAGGATGTTGCGAGTGGGAACACTGAATGTTGGAAGCATGACTGGAAGAGGAAGTTGGACATTTTATGTGTGCAGGAGACAAGGTGGAAGGGGGGAAAGGCAAAGGAACTGGGAGATGGATATAAATTGTTCTACTCTGGAGCGAATAACGAAGGAAGAAATGGTGTAGGAATTGTGGTGTGTAGCAGAATGAAGGGCAAAGTACTGGAAGTGGGTAGAAGGAACGACAGGATCATGCGAATGAAATTGGGTCTTGGAGAAGAGCGGGTGGTCGTATTATGTGTATATGCCCTGCAAGTTGGTTGTACAGCAGAGGAGAAAGATGAGTTCTGGAACGTGCTAGATGAAGAAATGAGGGAACTGGAAGAAAATGAGATGGTGTCAGAGGAGACTGAACGGACACATATAGAGACAGAATAGAGACTGTGAAAGGGTGCATGGTGGCCACGGAGCGGGAATAATGAACCAGGAAGGAGAGAGGGTTGTGGACTTTGCAGTAGTGTTTGATTTGGCAATTGTGAACTCGTTTTTCTACAAGAGGGAAGAACATTTGATAACATTTAGGAGTGGTAACAACAGTTCACAAATTGACTACATTTTGACTAGAAGAAAACATCTTAAGGTTGTGACAAATTGTAAAGTAATTCCAACAGATCAAGTAGCACAGCAACACCAACTGCTATGCGCAGACTTTAAAATAAGATTGAAGATAAGAACCTCTGGATGCCACAGGATGAAGACAATTAAGTGGTTTCGCTTAAAAGAGGAGAGTGTGAGGAATCGTTTTAGGGAGAGGGTGTTAGAGAGGATTTCGGATGGACTGGAAAGTGTACAAGATTGGAAACATAATTCAAAAGTAATCCTGAGCTGAGTAATTGAGGTGCTTGGTGAGACATCTGGAAAGATTAGAGAGCAGAAGGAGGGTTGGTGTTGGAATAATAATGTACAGGTGGCAGTGACAGCTAAGAGGAAGGCAAAGCAGAAGTGGGATGAGTCAAGAGTGGAAGAGGACAGAGGTGTACAGAGAGAGAGAAAGAAAGAAGCCAAGAGAGTTGTGGCACAGGCAAAGGCCATGGCATATCAAGATCTGTATGATCAATTAGAAACAAAGGAAGGACAGAGAAAAATTTACCAACTAGCGAAATGTAGAAATAAAGCAGCAAAGGACATCTTACATGTGAGGCAGAGTATTATGGAGGGATGTGGACATAAGAAACAGATGGAAAATATACTTTGAGGGACTTTCAAATGAGGAAAATGCAAGGACTCGCAGAGAAGATGGGCAGCCTTCTGAGGGGATGGTGCAGAACATCAGTAGAGTGGAAGTGATGGAGGCCATGAAGAGGATGAGGAATGGAAAATCGGTGGGCCCGACAGAATTCCAATGGAGGCATGGAAGGCACTGGGGGAAGAGGGAATTGAGCTACTGTGAGACCTGTTCATGAAAGTTTGCCAACAGGAAAATATACCCAAGGAATGGAGGGAGATTACTCTTGTCCCCATCTACAAGGGTAAAGGGGATGCACGAGACTGTAAAAATTACAGAGGAATAAAGTTGATGTTCCACACAATGAAAATCCTAGAAAGGGTTCTTGATGGTAGATTGAGGAAGGAGGTGGAGATTGCAAAGGAGCAATTTGGCTTCATGCCTGGTAGATCAACAACAGATGCTATCTTTGGGTTACGGCAGATGATGGAAAAGTATCGAGAGAAACAAAGGGGGCTACATCTGGCATTTATTGATCTGGAGAAAGCATACCATAGAGTGCCAAGGCAAGAAGTTTGGAGGTGTGTGAGGGAGAAGAAGGTTCCAGAGAAATATGTCATGTTGGTGCGGGAAATGTACAGAAATGTGAAGACAAGTGTTCGGACCTGTCTGGGACAGACAGAAAGTTTTCAAGTAACAGTTGCCTTGTATCAAGGGTCAGCATTATGTCCGTTTCTGTTTAATATTGTATGCAGATGACATCTTGCTGTGTGCAGATTCAAGAGAAGAAGCAGGAACTAAACTGGAAAGATGGAAAAAGGTTCTGGAAGAGAGAGGTATGAGACTGAGTAGAAGTAAGACAGAGTATATGTGTTGCACAGTGGACTGTAGACAGGAGACAGATCTGGAGCTAGAAGGAAATGTCATCAGGAAGGTGAGAGACTTTAGATACTTAGGTTCAACAGTGGAAGAAGATGGAGGAGCTGAGAAGGAAACGGGTTGGAGGAACTGGAGGGAGATGGCTGGAGTGTTATGCGATAAGAGGGTGCCGATCAATCTGAAAGGCAAAATCTATAGGACAGTAGTGAGGCCAGCTATGACATATGCTATAGAAACTGTGGCCCCGAGGAAAAATAACATCAGCAGGATGGAAGTAGCAGAGAATGAAGTAGGAGAATATAAAGGCGTTCCATGAGAAACTGACTTTTGTGAAGAACTCATGGAACACCTTTATAAAGAAACATGTGAAACTCTACTTCATTCTCCTAACTTAAACAGATCCGACGGCTTACGTCTATCCCCTTTATGGGAGATAGTACTTTACAACTCAGCTAATCTTTCCTAACTTTTTATTGTATTAATTTTTTTTTTTTTTTAGGAAAGTCATTGACCTTTTTAGTTATCTTACACCAGCTACTTAGGTGGCGCTTTTTGGAATTGTCAGTTAGTGTTTAATTTTGAGCTTAATGTACTGAAGATGCCTGTGACACACAGGCGAAAATTATATTATTAAATAATCTTTCTACGTGAGTTTTTTCCGTTATTTATTTTGTATCGATATGTCTACTCACGGTTTACCTCTTTTAAAACTTCTTGTTGGATTGATCTTCACTCTCAGATATGTGGTTAACATTTATGGAATTTTCCCCAATACTTTTCTTCCTTCCCTTTTCTTTGTTGTTCTCTTTTCCAGTTTCGATTAAGTTTAGGGAACAATCAGCCCTTTCTATGATATTCACATGGCCTACATTGGATGAGGGACTAAAGTCTCGTATCATTTGTTCTCTTTCCTTCACAGCTTTAAGACATTCCTCCAATGTGGTAATTCGCTTCTTGTAGGCTGTCTCTCTTAATTCTGGTCTAATGCCTTGGTAAAATTATTGAAATGCAGCCCAATCTAAATGAGGTTTATCTACACTGGACACATTTAAACTATTGGAGAGTGTTAACATACGATTCTAAAGGTCAGTAACACTTTCCTTATCTTTCTGTGTGATCCTCTGTAGTTTCCACAAGTTTGGACTAATACTTCTCAGTTTAGAAAATTGTGATATCAAGGCATCTTTAAATTTTTGGTACTCTAATGTTTCCTTAAGTATGGGAGATGAATACAGAAACATCTTTGCCTTACCAATTAATTTACTTCGTAGCAATATTAATAATTGAAAATCAGTCCAATTTGCTACCTCTCTAAGTTTTTCCACAAAAGAAAAAAAAGATAGCACATCGTCTGATTCCTCTCCTGAAAATTGAGGAAATACCTGTTGGGGGTTTACAGTTCGGAAGAACTCGCTGTTCTCCATTCCCATGCTAGCTGCAAGAGCCATATTGGATTATCAGTTACTACTCTAATTCTCACAACTTCATATTTAAAACTATTCAAAATATTATTCTTTGCCTGATTTGTTCCGCAACCAACTCACCATGATTCACTAAACTTTACTACTAAAGTTTTAGGAATTAGTTCCTCTTAAGCTATATATATATATAAAAAAAAATTAATCTCTTAATTAATACTAGTGAATCAACATCCTGTTGACCGCTGCGCCATTTTGTTGTGTCGTACTTTCTACTCCGTTGTATATTCCAGCTGCTGACTAACTTCACATTCAAACACAGAGAAAATTTATTTTTAACTGCACCACTCTATGTTCTAATTTGCATAAGCAACGTTGTAAAATCAACCATCAGTTAGCACCATATAGTTATCAACTTAATTCAGGCCGAAATTCTCTTTATTATATATAGGGTTCCCGCTAAGATTCAAACTATTTAAATGAGCGGTGCAATGAAAGAAATCAGGCAAACACAAGATTCAACTCAAATAAAAATATTTAGTGCTTTAACACATAAATTTACATTAAAACAAGGATTTCTAGTAAAGATAATACAATTAAGACATTAGCAATTTACTCAGCTGAGTAAATTCAATTACAATTAGAATTTATGCATACATATTCCACTCTTCTTATTATCAAGATTCCAAACACAATTTCACTCTAAACAAAGCTACGTTCAATACACTTTAAATATTGATTCGGTTTAACTATTCAGAACAATCACAAAGCACAAGTCATCAGACATTCTTTCAGCAACTTTAATGTTTATCAATCTAGCACAATAGTTTTCAGAAAGTTCAGTCTCAATTTTACATTGCGTTTTCAAGTAACAGGCTTCACTATATTACACATTCAAATGTGAACTATTAATCCAGAGATACTTCATATATCACGTTTACAAGGAAATGTTTCACTATATCACACATTCATTCTTTACTGTTAATTTCAGCAATATGAACTATACCAAGTTCTCCAGAAACAAGCTTCGCTACTTCACACGAGGCATAGAAAAGATATCCTTACTGGTATAAACAGTATAGTTTCCTCATTATCGAGAATCCTAGAAACACTCCTTGGTTCTGAAATACATTCACTTTGAGAGCACACAAATATTAGAGAATCCTGGGTTTCAGTAACTGATTAGTTAACTCGGGAGAATTTATCTTCTTGCTCGTAACTGCCTAACTTTCAATATTTCTTACTCATTCTTAAATATCCTTTTGTCCAACGCTATCCTTCTGCGAGGCGACAGGAATTCATAAAAGAATAAGAGCTCGAAAAAAGATAAGTCAAAATACAGAGCAATTCCCAGTCCTTCCTACTCCGTTCAACCCCAGGTTATTTCTCTCCCCGCTTTCTACTGTGTCACTTCTCTTTCATCTCTACTCATGATATCCTACTCTCCTTTCCTGCCAAAATCTGAACTGGCTTCTTGCATACTATACAGTAACTCACGTTAAGACACGCGCTGGCTAAAAATAACATAATTTCTCACAACAACCAATCAAGTCTTATTTTGAAGAATTACTTGGATACATTACATTTTACTAATAACATAATAAGATTGCATATTTTACAATTTTTATCTCTGTTTTAGTAATATTAATTTCATAATATACAAGCGATATTTAATACACAGCTTTCACAACTGCACTTCATCTCAAAATAATAAATGAACAAATAAATATTAATAAACACGACTTGAATGAAATCATATGAATAGCATACTATTAATAAGAAATTATTAGTCTGATGAGCAAATTTGGCTTAGGGAATGGCAGATTATGTTGGACTCTGAATGAAGTATTAATAATTTCCAATTCTCCTCATTCGAATCCAACAATATCCTGTACACCCCTTGAGGGTACATGGCAGGAATTTGATGATGATGCTTTTTTTTGGGACAGAGGTTAAGGCTCTTTCTTCAAAGGTCTCCAGGAAGTACTTTGCTTGGAGAGAGAAAGTGAAGACCCCATGGCTGTTCCCTATATTTGTTTATAGAATTTTCCTTGTCAGACAAAATAGCCCAAGTTCATGGTGAACTTAAGCAAGGCTGAGATAGTGTGCTTGGATAAGGTGTAACATATCTATTCTTAAGAGGAACACTGGTGAATAGAGAGGAGATACCAAAACCGACCATTAGAGTGCAATGTTTCAATATTGGCATTAAAATGGGCAGAGTTTTTAATGTGTGAAGAGGTGTTGTTAGTAATGGGTGAGCACTTTGGGTAAATGTTTAGCTACATTGTACATGGGTGAATGAATACCATCCGCAATTGACATAATGGCACATTCTGTTTGTGAATTTTGGTAGCCAATATATCGGGGGGGGGGGGGGGACAGAATTGCATGGTTTAAGTTTATTTGCAATTTCCACAGGCCAAGATGTGAGTTTTTTTTTAAGGTTCCTGTGAAAGGTTTTCTAATCTTTGTATTGGTTGGATTATAGTCTAAAGGGTGGTAGGTGGAATGATCCTTAAGAGAGATAATTTTGTGTGGGTCATCTTGTTGGTTAAGAACCACTGTGGCATTTCACACTGAAGTTTCTTGAATAAGATAGCCTTTCCAAAACACTGCCAGGATAATGCCATCTCTAATTGTGTTAAATTAAAACACTATTTTAAATTAGCAAAAAGCTCTACACATTTTTAAGCACACTAGCTTTTCCCTTTTATGGAAAGAGATGGGCTGATACCAAACAAGGAATTCGTGTGCTACAAGAAGAGCTGACTACTATGCTGAATGATGGTCTCTGGATAATCCTTTCGGACATCTCTAACACTTCAATGGCAAAAGAATTTTAAAAAATAAAAAGTCAGCACACTGTTAAATTTGCAAATCAAATTAAAAAAAAAAAACTTCCAAGCCTTGATAAACACTGGGGAAAAAATGTAATAAACCTGTTGTTCTTACTGCTCAAACCAGAAGCTATTAGCACACTTGATTGGGACCACAAGTACACTATAACATCTAAAAATATATGTACTGAAGGAATTACGATATAGGTTGAAAGGTGATTCCACAGCTTTCCTATCGATATAGCAGATAACATCAGACTGGATGTAGCCAATGTTCTTACACAAGCAAAACTGCTGCAAAACAATTTCTCCCTCCAGGAATTAGAAGCACTACTAGGGATGAAGAACAACAGAAGAATTATAATTATGAAAGCAGATAAGTGAAATGCCACAGTAGTTCTTAACCAACAAGATTATACACACACAAACACTTACCTCTCTGCTTAAAGTTTGCTTCACCTACCACCTTCTGAACTATGATCCTACCAACACACAGATCAGAATGCATCATAAAAATTATGGAAAGAATTACCATGTTAGGGTAAAACTTTAATATAAACCAAAATAAGCACTCGACGTTTCGACCTTCACATTAAGATCATCATCTGGAGTATACACATATATATACAAAGAAACAAGTTGCAGTACAATCTACATGCCATGCTAAATACAGATCAGAACTCTCCACAAGCCCCTTGAACTTGAACCCCCCCCCCCCCGGATATATGGGCTGCCAATTGTGGGTGGCATTGACTCACCCACATACAAAGTAGCTTAACATTTAGCCAAAGTGCTGACACAGTATACTGGCAACACCTCTTCACACATTAAAACCTCTGCCCGCTATTCACCAGTGTTCCTCTTAAGGATACTTTAAATCTTATCTAAGTACAATTTCTTCCAATATCTCAGCCTTGTTTAAATTCACCATGAACTCAGGCTATTTTGTTTGACAAGGAAAATTCTATAAACCTATAGAAGGGACAGCCATAGGGTCTCCAGTTTCTCACCTGCTACCTCCTAGCCTCTGTCCCCACTGAGCCTTATGGTTTGGCTTCGCTATATAGATATGTTCTCCATTTACCCAAACAGCTCTAACTCTTAAATACTTTCCTAACACATCTTAATAATCAACAGTCTAGAATCCAGTTCACTTTGAAAAAAAAAAAAAGAAAAGAAAACAATAGTCTCCCCTTCCTAGACACCTTCATTACATGCCAACCTGATGAATCCTTTGCATTCTCAGTTTACAGAAAACCTACAAACACAGCCAGATACATTCTGCACCCCCCCCCAACATTATGGGGGGTGACCAATCCATTTGACTGCCTTTCAGTATATATATCCTCACCAGCCTTCTGTAACATCACATCTCAAAAGCAGCTATCCTTTTCCTATCAGACTTCTTTAGGTTCCACGTTCACATCCACAAGTCGCTGTTGGAAAAAAAAAAAATGAATGCATCTAGAATCCTCAACTTTGTTCCTGTGGAGATAGACCCATCCTTCCAGATTCTGACTGCTATTTTAGCCAATCCTAATCTTCTGATGTCTTCTGAACAGCAATTCTTCACATTTACAATAGATCCCAGGTACTTAATCTTGCTGACTTTCTCTGTTAAGGTACACTTGTTTCTCAGGAGCTTCCCTGTCTATATTTCCTTTGAGAACCATAATCTTTGTCTTGCTAGGATTGCATCGAAGTCCTCTGTTCTTACTGATCTCATTAACTTTGTCAAGGATTCATCCTAGTTCTTTCTTGTCATTATAAAGGAGTACTGTATCATCAGTATACCTCAGATTACTGATCAATCTGCCATTTGTCAAAACTCTTGTGTTAAGCTCATACAATGCTACATGCATGATATCTTCAGCAAGCCTTTACAACAACAACAAGAACAAAAAAAAAAAAAAACCTTGAAAACCTCAAAAACCTGTACAACAGAGCAAAATTGACCAGTACTCCAATAATAATGTTCTCACCAATGAACTGGAACACATTCACAACACCTTAACCAATCGCTACAATTTTCACCAAATCCAAAACATTAAAACATTAAAACCACACCCTTCCTCCATCCCCCACTCCAGAACAGTGACACCAAATCTATTACCATCCCATATATCCAAAATATATGAATTTTAATGGCACTAGTGACATAGTAATGATTATTATTATTATTCAGGCCTCCATGGAGTCAAAAGACTCATCGTGGGAGGTCCTTCCTAAGAAACACAAAGTCTATCAAGACTCATTGAGGAGAGGTCCCCCCCCCCCCTAAGAAACACAAAGTCTATCTTACCACTCCTTGAACTCATTGACCATTCTCGCTTTCACCACCCCATCAGGCAATGCATTCCATGGTTCAACCACCCTCCATGCAAAGAAACTATTCCTCACCCTCTTGCTCACAGTTTCCTTTCGTGACTTCCAGGGATGGCCTCTTGTCATCACTCCTTCCCGCTTTCAACCAAGTGAAAGAACTCCCCAGTGTCAACCCTGTAACCACCTCTCAACAGTTTAAAAGTCTCAATCATATCACCCCTCCTTCTTCTATCCACCAAACTCTGCAGTCCACATTCCCTCAGCCGATTCTCATAACTATCATTGTACAGTCCTGAAACCATCTTTGTTATCCACCTTTGTACCCTTCCCACAGTTAATTTATCCCCTTCAAATCCTAGGGACCAAATCTGAGAACAATAGTCCAGGCGTGGTCTGATCAGGGTCTTATACAACGGAATGATAACTGTTTTATCTCTGCAGGTCAGTGTCCTTCTCATTATTGCAGCAATCCTCTGTGTTACCTTCACTACCTTTGCAATATGTTCCCTAAAGTTCAGGTTTCTATCAATCATCAACCCCAGCTCTCTTGTCTCCCCTAATTCCTCCAGTATAACTCCTCCCATAGAGTATGCAGCATCCCATCAATGTTTCCCAAACCTCAAGACCTTGCATTTTGCTGCATTAAACAGACACCCCATTCATTTGCCCATCTATCTAGCTTATTCAAATCCTCTTGCAGGGCTGCCGCATCTGCACTATTACTAATAATCCCTCCCAGCTTCGCATCATCTGCAAACAACTGAATATCCCCTTGCAATCCACTGACAATGTCGTTGATATAAAGGTTAAACAATATAGGTCCTAGTACTGAGCCCTGTGGGACCCCACTTGTAACCCTCTATTTCCTTGAAACTGCCCCACCATACACAATTCTCTGATACCTATCAGACAGCCAATCCTGAATCCAGTTGACCAATCTGACATCCAGACCCATGTTCTGCAACTTAAATATCAGTTTATCATGTGATACCCTGTCAAATGCCTTCACTAAGTCTAAGAAAAGGCAGTATATGCCTTTCCCTCATCTATTGCTCTTGTAACTTTATCATAAAAGGTTAGCATATGTTTTCACAATAATTTATATTAGCATTAATTATTCACATTGTGAAGCCAAGGTGGGTTTAACCATGGAAATGTGCTTGTGCATTGATGATAGCCTATTAATTTCAGGCCAAAATATTTGCAATAATAAAATTATTATTAATTCTTGTGAATATGTGTTTCTAATAAAGGTTGAAATATAGTTACCCATACTTTGGAAATTTAACCACCAAACAAATATAGAATTTCTCTTAATTATCAGTTACTTATATATCCTGAAAGCAAAAAAAATATTTTACCTTCTACACAGCTTTGGTTTCTCTGTAAAGCACACATGAAAATTTGTCTGACAGATAAGTAAATTGGAAGAATGAGACAATTTGTGCATCTCTTCCTATAGGAAAGTATGACATGATCTAATTTGTCTTATGGCTAGTGTGAACGTATTATCTGGGTATATATTTGCATACCCAGATAATATGCATGAGCTTATGTTCAAGTGTCTCAAGAATGGTGAGGAGGGGAAGAATCAGCTGGGAGGCAAGTCATAAGTGAGAGCCTGATGAAACAAGTTTTGGGATGTACGGAGATTACATACCATAAGGACCTCCAACTATAATGTTTTAGTGTGAGCAACATGAGGACAAGCATCATTTCAACAACTTTGCAAGAGTCCTCATCGTTTACTTGAATCACTGACCTCAGTTTATCTGTTTTGCTGCTTATTATATTACACAATTTTCTTGATGTTCAAGGACCGATCTTTGCAAATCCCTAAAAATCAGGAACACATCACTTTCTACTACATGTTATGATGAACACAGGCTTTTTTTTAAAAGTGTTTTGTTAAAGTTTTATTTGTTCTTAGTAAAAATATGACTGGGAACATATCATTTTCCTCATCATATTAATTCAAAAGGTGGTTTCAAATGTCAAAAGTGTTTTTACTGTAATTGTTATGAGTTTGAAGTCCATCTTGAATAAACTTCATGGTCTGTTACGTAAAACTTCATTGATAAACATGCTTTTATCAATGTTCTTATCAGTTGTAGATGTGGGGAGGGGGAGAGAGAGAGAGACTCAAAGAGAAGTGGAAAAATAATTTTCTGTTACTTACAAGGTGCCTCAAAGAGGGTAACACTCATCCCACATAGAGGAAATGATTGTCGAAAAGTGTACGTCACACTGTTCTTTTTTTTGCTAAATATTTTTGTAACCTAAAAATGGAGAATTTATTTAGAAATGTATACAAAAAACAGAGATATAAAAGGTACATATTTATTAAAAATTTAAACAAACATATTTTGGCATTCATACATGTTTTAGTTTAATGAACGAAATAGATGTATAGAGATAATAATTAGCTTATTTAATTATTCAACCTTATAAATATTTCACCTGGATACCAAGGAATTTTCCCAAACAAAGACAAGAATATGCACATGTACAGAGAAGGAGGGTAAACGGATTGAGTACTAAATGGCATAATCCTAAAATCCTAACTGGCACTCTGCTATGGGCATGGTGAGGAGATCTTGACTGTTGGCAGAAGGCCTCAGATTTTTAGTAATGGGCAGCCACCATATTTATTTAGGTTAGGAGAATGTTATACAGCTATGGATACTGACATATTATAAGCCACATATGCGATTATTAGCTCCATCTATATTTTTAAGCTAAATATCTAGAAAAATTAAAATTTTCTTCAAAGGCAGCAAGAAATTTTCCTAAAATATTTCAGTATACAAATACTGAATTCTTGTGCAAGTACTTATATAAGTTATAAGCATCAATCTTCCTTTGTTTGCAATATTCAGCAGCAAAAAAAAAAAAAAAAACTCATTTTGTATTACTGTTGAAGACAAGTATGGATAGCCTGAATGTATGAAAATGATTCTAGACAAACATAAGATGTTTTTTTACAACATTCTTTTATTATTATTTTTTTTTGTATGATACCATGGGTTGGCCAAGGATTTTTTTCTATTTTCATCAATATTTTTTTTTAATTTAAAAAAAAAAAATTTACAGTGATATATTGTCATTTGTCATAGCAATTGATTTTAAAACTGTTTTTGGTTTATGTGTTATAGTACTTTAGATTTTATAAACCTAAAAAATTGATGAAACCTAAACTAATTTTTAGTTTAGGTTTTCATCAAAGACATAAACTGATATTATTTTGCTATTTTACATTCCATTTTAAATGAAAACGGAGATAATGCAACAAATCTGCTCATCTGATATATAGTTATTCCTTTGGTTAATTTCAAAATATGCAAAATATAATTTTAGGAATAATTTTTGGGATCAATCGATCAATCTTGAATCATTAAGATTCTTTGCATATATTACTGCTTTACTACTCGCCTAATTCTGAGCAGCATGCTAGCATCTTTAATTATATCGGCAAGTCAATTTTCTACAGTCATTAGACTGTAATTAACTCAACCAGTAAGATTATTTACTGGTTGAGTTAATATGTATATTCTTAGGCAGATCATAAAAAAAATAAAGAATTTAGATTCCCTCTGGTAATGTGTTCCTTAGACAACTCTAAAGCTTTTGACTTTGTTCAGCGTGTGAAACTGTGGGAAGTAATTAAAAGAATGGATTTCCCTCAACACACTATCAGGTTGATAGTCAACATATACAGGGAGCAAAAAGCCATGGTAAGAACAGGTGTTGGATTAACTGATTGGCTTCAGGTTGGAAAGGGAGTTAGGCAAAGATGTTTCCTTTCTCCTTGTTTGTTTAGTATATATGCTGAGGACATCATGCATGAAGCATTGGATGATGGATCAAGACAGAAATTAGGATAGGTGGTAGATTGATCAGTAATCTAGGTATGCTGATGATGCTGTACTCCTCTGTAATGACAAGGAAGAACTAGAACAAATTCTTGATAAAGTTAACAAGATCAGTAATAAAAGAGGCCTTCAACTCAATCCTAGCAAGACAAAGATCATGGTTCTCAAAGGAAATACAAATAGGGAAGCTTTTGAGAAACAAGTGTACCTTAATGGAGAAAGAATCGAGGAAGTCAGCAAGTTTTAGTACCTAGGATCCATTATTAATGTGAAGAATTGCTGTTCAGAAGAAGATTATTAATGGCTAAAACAATAGTCAGAGACTTGTCTAAAATCTGGAAGGATGGATCTATCTCCATGGAAACAAAGTTGAGGATTTTGGACGCAGTTGCTTTTCCAACAGCAACTTATGGATGCGAGACTTGGAACCTAAAGAAGTCAGATAAGAAAAGGATAGCTGCTTTTGAGATGTGGTGTTACAGAAGGCTGCTGAGGATATCAAATACTGAAAGGTGTACAAATGAATGTGTGATAGAAAAGATCAGTAGAACTTTAAGACTCCTTAAGGATATTGACAGAAGAAAAGTTAAAATATTTGCTGAGCTGGATGGATGGTGTGTGCACGGAGTGACTGATCTTCAGAAAGTTGAAGCCTCCAGAAAAGCATACAACAGGACTCACGGTGAAGCCTGGCGTTGTACATCACCGAGCATTGGAGTGACCATACGGCATCTGTGGATACCCAGTGAATGGATGGATATATATTATATTTATACTAGGGGAGCTCCCCCCCCCCCCAAGTTCCGGACTGGTAGGCCGGTTCTCCTTGAATTCTGATGTGTCGAATTTTGAAGACTCGACACTCAGGGTAGCCCCTGAGTTTGAAAACGTTTCAAATAACTTGACAAAAAACGTGACACAAAAATGTTACAAAAAAGGCTTATCATTTTATATTATAGAGTAGATTATTATATAATAATAATTATTGTATAATAATATTATGACATGTAAATAAATAATTATAAGTAAATGTCTGCAATATTTTTTTTTGAAGCATACCGGTTGTTGAATATTTCGAATATCACCTCCCCCCCCCCCCATTGCATTCTATCCACCAAACTTTGCAGTCTGCAAGCCCTCAGTCTATCCTCTTAATCAATGCTATACAGTCCTGATATCATTTTATATCTTGTGCAGTAGCAATGCTCTGTATATTCAATAAGGATTATTTATTTTGACATGCCTGTGATAACTTTTTTTAAAAGGTAAGGATGATATAACATTTTGGACAAGGATTTGATGAAAGTGAGTTGATATGTTATTAGGAGGTATTGAAGATGAACAGCCAATGAAGTGTAGATAAACTATTAGATAACCAAAACATAAATAAACTTAAACTGAAAATTTTAAAGAGTCAAAAATAAAGAGTAATTATATTCCTTTTTATTCTTTATTTTTGACTCTTTAAAATTCTTAGTTAAGTTCCTTACTTCATTGATTGGTTTATTCATGTTTTGGCTATCTGATAAGTATATTTATGCTCAGGCTCTTGTCTAAAATGCTGATAAAATGCTATATCATCATCAATTTCCTGATATGTATCCTCAAGGGATGTTCAGGCTACTATGACAACACTACAGGATTAAGTTTACCTTATTAATAATTTCCTATCAACAATTTTCCTCCAAATGAGTCTATTACTTGTCAGCAATAGATTCATTTGGAGGAAAATTAGAAGTACCTTAGAAGAACAAAATATTGTAGTATCAAACATTTCGTTCTTCTAAGGCACCACTGACTGAATCAATCCACCTAAACTTGGTCTTCCTCCTGCTATCTTTGCATCAAGCACTTGTTTTGCTAACCATCATACTTACCTTTTTTTTTTAAAAAAAAGGTAACCTTTAAAATGATTGCTGTATCATCCTTACCTTTTAAAAAAAGTGCTCACGGGTATGTCGAAATTAATAATCTTTTTTAATATAATATCATTTATTTAGCTTTTCTGTAACCTTGTTGGATAATCATTAAAGGGCTGCTCTATGACCAAAAATAAGCTTTGCTTTCTGTATGTAAATAGTAGTCACATTGTTTTCTTTCTGCGTAAATATGAATATTTATATATTCTTTTTTTTTTTTCTTTCTTTCTTTGAAAAGTCAGCTAGAACAAAATCAGACTCAAAAAGAACAAAGTAAGAAGCATCAACTGAAAATATACAGTTGATGTTTATATATAAAGTTGGCAGACAAATTACAAACATACTACATTGACATAATCAATATTATTGAGGCAACCTGTTTTAGAAACCTAAACAGGTGAGATACTCCTAAATTATTAATTAAACAATGATATGTTTTGACAATAGTGATCAGGAAAGAAATCAGTCAGTATGGTATTTTACATTAAACACAAAGATAAACATTGCATGTACTGGGGAGGAAGTAGCAGAATTTTTACAAGTCATCTCAGAGTGCAGCTGGTGATATATAGAAATATTAAGCAATGTGCTTAGTAGCAATATACAGTCAATGGGTTCCAGGAGTGGTATGATAAACTTTGTGTTTCCTAAAAACGACTTTCACGATGAGTCTTTTGACTCCGTGGAGGCCTGGATAATAATAATAATAATGTGCTGCCAATCCTGATTTGTGCTTTCTTCATCTTTGAAATGTTTGGTGGACATGCATGTCTTGCCTCACCTGCCTGTTTGTCCTATGTAACACAATCCACAACCACAATAAATCTTGTAGACACTAGGTTTCTTAAGTGATGGAAGGAAAGATTTTGGAGGTGCCTGAGAAGATTAGAGATTTTATTGAGAGGGTAAAAGGCAACCTTTATACCCTATTGATGTAGTAACTTGGATATCTTCTCTGTGACTGATTTTATATATGGGAGAATTACTGTTCTTATGAAATCTTGTTTTTGTGTTCATCTGGCTGTCTAGGATGTTGATGTAGGATTTTGTTGATCAATGTTCTATTTAGCCATTCTTTGGTAGGATGGAACTGAGGTAATCAAGCTCTTGGTTTCTTTTGTCTTAGAACCATAAGAGACAGGACATATAAAATCTCCATCAATATAGACATAGGCCATACAACAGATACCAAACATCGAGTATTGTGGCAAAAAAACTGAAATGATCCACACATATATTAGTTTAGTACTCAAGCATGTTGAAAGAGTCAGTGTGAAATGATAAAACACCCTCAAGAGTGGAACAAGTAACAAAAGCATGAGTTCACATCGGCTGTGGACCTCTCTCTCTTATTGAACATCTAATGCACACCGATGCCAGTGCACAGAATGCAAACAACCATGGTTTGTAACTTTTTTTTTTTATTCACTTTTATCTTTTGATTATGTGAAACACCAGAATTTTACAAAATTTTACCACAGAAGTCAACATAACAAGATATAGAAACTTTTATCAAAAATGTGAAGACAAGAGCAAAGCTAATGATAATGGTAAATATCTATAGGATTTCTGTTCAGGACTTGGTCTACTAACACCATGTTCCAATATAAAAGTGTGCATAAAAATTCATATGGCCAGAACACACAAAAAATAAAAAAAGCTATACTGATTTATTATTATTACACAGGCACCTCCATGGAGTCCTAAGACTCATCCTGGGAGACCCAAACTATCAGCACAATATCTATCATACCTCTCCTTGAAACCATTAACAGACAAAACACTCAAAACTGACTCAGGCAACCTCTTCCATTTATTTATCACTCTCCAAGTGAAAGATCTAGTCCTCACACCCTTGCTAACCATACTCTTACCCAACTTTCAGGGATAACCTCTTGTTCTGTCCTGACTAGCCAAGTGCTAAAACATTTCCCCTGCATCAATCCTATAAAATCCTTGAAGTAACTTAAATATTTCTATCATATCCTCCCTCTTTTTGCCTATTAACCAACTTTTGCAATCCACAAACCCTCAGTCTATCCTCATAGGGAAGAATGCTCCCTGTAAGTGGTCTCACCTCTGGATCCTCTCTATCTTCCTCATCCCCAAGAAACCCAGTGTGTTCTTCAATAACCAAATAATCCAGCGAGCTACCCTGGCTATTTTAGCAATATTTCCTTCAACTCTCTATCTACTACTACTACTCCCAGATCCCTGGCTTCATTAATTTTCTAGAGTACAGTTCCTTCAATGTAGTACACAACTTTAATAATAATAATATTCAGCTGTTTACTGATGATGATGCAAAGTTTGATAGAATAATAGTGAATCAAGGTGATGTAGAGGGTGCTCTGGATGATTTAAATAGAATGATATTATGGCCAAAACATAATGTATCCCAAAATGTATAACTTTACACTTTTCCACATTAAATTGGCATCCATTATGTTTTGGCCATAATGTCATCCTATTCAAAACATCCAGAGGGCTGTCTACATCACCTTGGTTAACTATTACTCTACCAAACTTGCATCATCAGTAAACAGCTGAATATTATTATTATTATTAAGAGAGACCTCTAGAGAGTCAGAGACTCATCCAAGGAGGCCACATACTGCATGCACCAGCTATCATACTTATTCTTGAATTCATCAGCAAATGGTATGTTGCCTGTCAAATCCTTCCCAAAATATCATTAATGTACAGAATGAATAACAGTGGACCAAGGACTGATCCTTATGGTACGCCATTAGTTACCTTAAATCTTGCATCCCACATCCCCCGTATACCACTTTTTGATATCTATCAGTTAGCCATCCTCTTAACTGTGCTAACATTTTATAATCTAAATCCATATTCTCCACTTTATGCAAGTCTACCATGCTGTATTCTGTCAAAAGCCTTAGCAAAATCCAAAAGTATCATGGCGTATCCATTCTACTTGTCTAGTTCAATGGTAACATTGATATAGAATGTGAGCAAGTTGCTAAAACATGACCTTCCCTTAGTAAATCCATGCTGTTCATTGCAAAGTAGAGATTCACTATCAATCCATTTCTGAATGCAAGCCCTAACCAATTTTTCAAAAATCTTCACCATCAATGCTGAGATGCTAATTGGTCGATAGTTGGATACATCAGTCTTCACACCACCCTTGTGCAATGGAATTACCTTACATTCTTTTCATTCCTATGGAATCTTCCCTGTTCTGAGACTCATTATATGGCCTGGTCAAAGGAATAGTCAGTTCAGCTGAACACTCTTTTAGCACCTGTACTGATATCACATTAGTCCCTATTAATTCTATTCTTATTCAATAATTGAATAAGAATTCAGAACTGAATATCTCCTGTCAAATTACTTATTATCATGGTAAGTATCTGCAGGATTTCCGTTCAGTAGTTCCATGTCCTAAACCATTACTAACACCATGTTTAAATATAAAAGTGTGCATATCACGATATTTTTGGTATATTATCTCACATTCGTTCAGTATACAAAAGAATAGAGGTGGGAAAGGGGGGTGTTGGAATTTGAAACAGGAAATGATCAACAGTTTGTTTTCAGAAGGATAAAAATAAGCACCACAATGAAAAAAAAAAAATGTACAAAATTTTTAAAAAGAATTCAGCAGCTAACGAAAGTCATAAAGAAAGCCACAGAAGTCATTCCATTTGGCACCGCTGTAATTCTGAAGACCATAAAGTTGAGAATGGCTGGGTTAATGAATTCCACGGTAAAGGAAACCTAGATGGGGTTATGGTTTGGGTTATCATAAGGAGAGCTGACATCTACAGTTTATTTGGAAGGAAAGTTGGTTAAGAAAATATCAAAGGTTAAAAAATATAAAACTTATTGATAAACTGATCATAGGTATTTAATTCATACGTATATTTGTACAATATTGCCTATCGGGTTCGCTAGTAACTGACTAGCTTTCTCAAGGCTTGCACAGTGCAAAAAAGGTTTAAGAATACAAAAAACATTAGTACCTGTTAGGTAGTTAAGGTAACACATTCGCGTGACATGTCTGTATGAATTGTGACTTTCTACTAAGTATCATGAACATGTGTTACATGCAAACGCGTAATATGATTATTCCCATACTGTAGTTCTGTTGAACTGAGAGAGTTAGATTTTTCCAAGTACCGTTCAATATGGCCCTTTGATTTCTGTTTAGGTTGCTGCTTGTACGTAGCACTACTGCTGCTTCTTTGAATAATTGATGTCTGTAATCATTATCTACGTAGGGCATAGAGCTGTTATCTCAGTCTATAGTGTGGTTCGAAGTTGAAAAGTGATGTGCTAAATCGGAGGTGATCGTTCTGTTATGATTTACATTGCCAACATGATCTTTCTGTCTTATTTCCAGGCTTCTCGAAGTTTGTCCAATGTCGGAAAGACTGCATGTGCATGGAATATTATACACACCTGGATATTTATAAAATGGAACACTGTCCTCAGGAGATCTTAGAACCTGTCTGATGCTAGTAGTAAGTTTAAATACAAACCTCATGTTATGGGCTTTTAACAATCTCGCAATTTTGGTGGAAATTGAACTCATAAAGGGGATGACTGCTGCTGAAATTTGCTGGGAGACTGTTCTTTCTTGTTGGTTATCATTTGTATAGAAATTTGTTGATGATGTTTCGAGGATAACCATTTTGCGATAGTGTTATAGCGATTTGGGACAGTTCTGTCTGAACTTCTTCATTGTTGGAAATAAAGTTTCTGACTCGATTTTTCAACATGTGGATGATGCTCTGTTCGTGTGACCTATGATGGTTTGAAGAGTAATGTAGATATCGTTCAGTGGCCGTAGATTTTTTGTAAATGGACAGTTTGAAATTGTTACCTTGTCTTTTAACTAGCATGTCCAAGAAGTGTAGTTGTTCGTTGTTTTCTACTTCTAGAGTAAATTTAATTTTATTGTGGAGTGAGTTGATTCTATTGACAAAGATATGTAGGTTTTCCATGTTGTCCTGCCATATGATGAAGATATCATCCACATATCTCCACCATATATGCAAGGTTTAGGAGTAATGTTGGTGAAGATTTCATTTTCAAATTTCTCCATGAAAAGGTCTGCCCATGGCTAGGCCTTCTAATTGTTGTATATCTTGTTAACTTTGAAGAAATTTGATTGTAGGCAGTTCTTGAACATCTTTGTAATATCAGCAGGAAAGAGATCTTTGATAATGTTCATGACTTCTTCTATTGTAACATTTGTGAATAAGGATGCTACGTCTAGACCGGCCATTATGTCTATTTGTGTTATCTTCACATTTTTGAGTTTGTCAATTGTTGAGAATTCTTTATGTAGAATTCTGTTTGTCTGATTTTTCCCTTAAGTAAGTTAGCTAGGTGCTTAGCTAAAAGGTAAGTGGGGGAGGACCTGTCATCCACAATTGGACGAAGTGGCACTTCTTCCTTATGTACTTTAGGCGCCC